>NC_059106.1:125558075-125648075 GCF_020740685.1 Jaculus jaculus | reverse complement strand
TACTTAATGCGCAGTCTAACATCCCAACTCTGTTTCTTACTCTTGGGTCCCAGCATTCCACTCGACCCTAAAGAAAAGAAAAACCAGCCTAAGCAAAAACTGCTACTAGAAAATTTTCAAACATACATAGAAAATAAACTCTATAATCATTATCTCATGCAAAACTTTTTTTATTATTTATTTAAGAGCAACAGACAGAGAGAGAAAGAGGCAGATAGATAGACAGAGAATGGGCACGCCAGGGCCTCTAGCCACTGCAAAGGACCTCCAGACACGTGCGCCCCTTGTGCATCTGGCTAATGTGGGTCCTGGGGAATCGAGCCTCGAACTGGGGTCCTTAGGCTTGACATCAAACGCTTAACCGCTAAGCCATCTCTCCAGCCCTCATGCAAAATTTTTGCCTACCTATGATCTTAATACTTTTTAAATGTTTTAACATGAGGTGATTATTTTTTAATTTTTTTGTTTACATATTTGCAAGGAAAGAGAGAATATGAATGAATGAAAGGGTGCACAAGGGCCTCTAGCCACTGCAAACAAACTCTAGATACATACACCACTTTGTGCATCTGGCTTTACATGGGTGCTGGGTAACTAAACCCAGGCCATTAGGCATTGCAGGCAAGTGCCTTAACTACTGGTAGTAACAGTCCAAAATAAAATGTGTGACTCTTGATTGGACCTTAGATTTGATGCTGTAGGAAGAAAAAGCAATGAAAAACATGTTGGTATAACTGAGAAAATAATAAAACATCTCACCATTAAATATTTAACATCAATTTTATGAATGTTAAAATTTCTTAGCAATAACAATAGTATTGTGATTTTATAGAAAAAGTGTTTTTTTTAACTTTTATTTATTTATTTTGGGTTTTTTAAAAATTTATTTATTTATTTATTTGAGAGCGACAGACACAGAGAGAAAGACAGGTAGAGGGAGAGAGAGAGAATGGGCACGCCAGGGCTTCCAGCCTCTGCAAATGAACTCCAGACGCATGCGCCCCCTTGTGCATCTGGCTAACGTGGGACCTGGGGAACCGAGCCTCAAACCGGGGTCCTTAGGCTTCACAGGCAAGTGCTTAACCGCTAAGCCATCTCTCCAGCCCTTATTTTGGTTTTTTGAGATAAGGTTTTGCTCTAGCCCAGGCTGACTTGGAATTCACTATGTAGTATCAGGCTAGCTTTGAACTCAGAGCAATCCTCCTACCTCTGCCTCCTAAATGCTGAGATTAAAGGTGTGCACCACCAGGCCAGGTAAAGTTTTTATTTTTATTTATCTATTTATTTTGGTTTTCTTTTTTTTTTACAGGAGAGAGATAAAGAGAATGAGAAGGAATATGAATGGGTGTTCCAGTACCTCTAACCACTATAAATGAACTCTCACTCCAGCCCAGGCTGACCAGGAACTTACTCTGTAGTCCCAGGTTGGCCAACCCGCAGTAATTCTCCCACCTCTACCTCCTGGGATCTGGGATTAAGGGTATACACCACCAAGCCTGGCTATCTTTTTTGTTTTGTTTTAAGTAAGAACCTCATTGTACTGTCCAGGCCAGCCAGCCTTGAACTCTGAGTTAAAGTGTCTCCCTAGTAGTGAGGATAGAACTTTGCTTTTCAGAAATGCCTTTTAAATCTTTAGGGTTGAAATATCATGAAATATCATGTCTATGACCTGTTTCAAATGGCTCAAAACAAGCCAGGTGTGGTGGTGCACACCTTTAATCCCAGCACTTGGGAGGCAGAGATAGGAGGATCACTATGAGTTCAAGGCCACCCTGAGACTACATAGTGAATTACAGGTCGGCCTGAGCTAGAGTGAGACCCTACCTTGAAAAAACAAAATAAGAAAGAGAGACAAAGAATGACACAAACAAACCAATTATACACCTACATATACTTTAGAATTATTTCCACAAAATGATAATCTGTTTTGAAAACACAGTATTAGACTTTTGTTTTGCTGTGCTTTGGTATTTGGAGTATGTGTGGTATGATGTGGTATGGTGTGGTTTGTATATGTGGTATGCCTGTATGTGTAGATTCGCACATGTCAGGGCCAGAGATAACATTAAATCTCGTTCTCTATGGCTCTTCAAGTATTTCCTTGAGATAGAAACTCTCTCAGAACCTGGAGCTGCAGTTTTCACACAGGACTGGGGTTATAGACATGTACAGCTATATACCCAACTCTTTATGTGGGGGCTGTACAATCAAACTGAAGGTCTCAGGCACTTACCCACAGAACAAGCTACCCCATTCATCTCTCTCTCTCTCTCTCTTTTTTTTTTTTTTTTTTTGGTTTTTCAAGGTAGGGTACCTCTGTCTCCCAAGTGCTAGGATTAAAGGCATGCACCACCATGCCCAGCTTCTCTTTTTCTTTTCAAACGTTTGTACAGACTCACAAGAAGCCAGGCATGGTGGCTCCTGCCTGTAATCCAGTCCACAGGAGGCTAAGCCAGGAGGATTGCCACAAATTTGAAGTCAGCCTGGGATAGAGCAAGAGTCTGCTCTATCTCAACAACAAAGAACAGGAATGGGAAGATGGCTAATGACAGTTAATGACACTTGCTTGCAAGTTCACTGGCCCAGGGTCAATTCCCAAGCCACTCACATAAGCCAGACACAAAAAGTGGCACAATTGTCTGGTGTTCATGTTTAGTAGTAAGAGGCCCGGGCGTGCCCATGCCTGCACATACATGGGCACATGCATACATAATAATTTGTTTTTATATGTAGATACTGTGAAAGAGCAGGACTCTATGATATAGTGCCTCACTAAGAACCAGCGTGACTACATGCAATGTTTGTGGAGAGCCACAAGGAAAGGCTACATTTAGTTGCCTATATTGTCCCACAGCTCACCAGAACAATATCAATGTCTTCCAATCTGAGGCAGGTGGGAACTTTCAGCCCCTGTGCAATAACCAAGTCTTTTGTATGACAAGGAAAATGTTACATGCAAACCAAAGGCACTGCCTTACTGACATCTCTCTAAGGAATAAAGTAAGTCTATCTTTAAGTAAAGATTTTGGGGGCTGGGGAGATGGCCCAGCAGTTAAAAGCACTTGTTTGCAAAGTCTACCAGTCTGGGTTCAATTCCCTAGAACCCATGTAAAACCAGATGCAAAAAGTCACATGCATGAAACTGGGCATGGTGGTGAATGCCTTGAATCCCAGAAATTGGGAGGCAGAAGTAGAAGTACTGCTTTGAGTTGGAGGCCAGCCTGGAACTACAGAGTAAGTTTCAGGTCAGCCTGGGCTAGAATGAAATGGTACCTCAAAAAAAAAAAAAAAAAAACTTAAAAGGGCTGGGTGGGGGCTAATGACTAGAGAGATGGCTTAGCAGTTAAGGCACTGGCCTGCAAGGCCAAAGGACCTAGGTTCAATTTCCCAGGACCCACATAAGTCAGATACAAAAGGTGGAGCATGCTGGGTGTGGTGGTGCACACCTTTAATCCCAGCACTTGGGAGACAGAGGTAGGAGGATCACCATGAGTTCGAAGCTACCCTGAGACTGCATTGTGAATTCCAGGTCAGCCTGAGCTAGAGTAAAACCCTGCCTCAAAAAAACCAAGAAAAAAAAATGGTGGAGCATGCTTTTGGAATTCATTTGCAGCAGCTGGAGGCCCTGGCATGCCCATTCTCTATCTCCCTCTCTCTCAAATAAATAAATAAAAATGAAATATTTCAAAAGAAAAGTCACACGTGTCTGGCATTCATCTGCAGCACTAAGACACCCTGGTACATCCATACATGTACACACACAGAGAAATAATTGTGTGTGCGTGTGTGTGTGTGTATGTATGCATGTATGCGTATATATATATCTATATATACACATATATATATATAATTTATATATATATATATTTTTTTTTCTTTATAAGGCTAGAGAATCAAGTGTCTGTCATACAAGCACAGGAGGTTTGAGCATAAGGTGTGATAATGGCATTCTTGGAATCCCAGCACTGGGGAGGCAAACAGGAGGATCACTAGGGCTTGCTGGCTAGACAGTCTAGCCAAATTAGTGATCTTTAGGTTCAGTGAGAGAGCCTGTCTCAAAAAAAAACTAAGGTGAAGTGATTGAAGAAGATATCTGACATCTACCTCAGGCCTCCACATGCACACATGTGTACATATACATACTCACACAAATTAATTTCAATTATTATTAAATGTGATATTTTAAAAAATAAAGACAGCATATGCTTACCTCAATTGTTCCTGTGGCAAACAAGCCATGTGCTGAATTTATGTCACAAACATTGTTCTCCCTACAACAGTAAAGCAACAAAGGAAACTTATTAGATGGCATCTACTTTAGGAGGAAATATCTGATAAACTTTCTAAGTCCACAGGAAATCCACATTTCTGGAGACAGAAGACATGCAGACTCCCCATCATTCACCTCAAATGAAAACATAAAGGAATGAAAGCATTAAGGACCACCAGAACTTCTGATGTCCAGGGTGAGATTACCTGCCAGGTGACAGAAAAGGCTTTCCTTCTGAAACACTATCCCACCACCATGAGGAAAAAAGGTCTCTCTAGGCTGGAGAGATGGCTTAGCAGTTAAGCGCTTGCCTGTGAAGCCTAAGGACCCCGGTTTGAGGCTCGATTCCCCAGTACCCACGTTAGCCAGATGCACAAGGGGGCACACGCCTCTGGAATTTGTCTGCAGTGGCTGGAAACACTGGTGCACCCATATTCTCTCTCTCTCTCTCTCTCTCTCTCTCTGCCTCTTTCTTTGTCTGTTGCTCTCAAATAAATAAAAATAAACCAAAAAAATAGGTCATTCTATTTTCTTTCAAGGCAAGGTAGCATTCTGAAGAACACAGGCTATCACTACGGCAATCTTAAGACCTGGACAA
Source organism: Jaculus jaculus (assembly GCF_020740685.1). Classification (NCBI taxonomy): domain Eukaryota; kingdom Metazoa; phylum Chordata; class Mammalia; order Rodentia; family Dipodidae; genus Jaculus; species Jaculus jaculus. The sequence continues at coordinate 125,643,207 of NC_059106.1, read as the reverse complement.
ACAAACTAGGCCTCACTTTCTGTCTTGGTGGATGGATATTTGACCTACCTCATTAAGGATTAAATGAAAAAGACTATAAGATATTCAACTGTGTCTGAAGTGCAGAAACCACTTAATAAATAATTGATATTACAAAAACTAAGGAGTACATTATCTTTCATTATGCAGTAATGTGAAGTTACAAGTTTGTTTTTTATTTATTTATTTCAGAGAGAAAGAGGCAGAGAGAGAGAATGGGCAAGCCAGGGCCTTCAGCTGCTGCTAACAACTTCAGAAACATAAGCCACCTTGTACATCTGGCTTACGTGGGTACAGGGAATTGAACCTGGGTCCTCAGGCTTCATAGGCAAGTGCCTTAACCACTAAGCCATATCTCCAGACATCAAATTTGGTTTTTAGAGAAAATAAAAATATTTTAAGCCAACATGGAACAAAACTATCTTACCAGCTTACTTGTTTTATGTGTGTGTTCTTTTCTCTCTCTCTCTCTCTCTCTTTTTTTTTTTTTTTGGTTTTTCGAGGTAGGGTCTCACTCTAGCCCAGGCTGACCTGGAATTCACTATGGAGTCTCAGGGTGGCCTCAAACTCTAAGCAATTCTCCTACCTCTGCCTCCCAAGTGTTGGGATTAAAGGCGTGCGCCACCATGCCTGGCTTTCTCTTCAGTTTTTAAATCACTATCTATTCTTCTAACCTTTAAGAATCCTCTCAAAGCAATAAAGCAAATGCAATAAGCTCTGTATGTAGAGATGAGCAAGAATACAGCACCCTGGAAAAACCACCTAACTACCCTAAGCTGCAGCTGCCCTCTGTGAAATAGAGTCAGTGCAGAACCTGCCCTGAGCCTGCAGTCAGCGTGAGACAGCAGAGACAGGTAAAGGGTTATACAATGACGATGACAGGGAATTCCTCAAGAAATATTCTTTGAGGGGCTGGAGAGATGACTCAGCAGTTAAAGGCACTGTTCACAAAGCCTGCTGGCCTGCATTCAATTCCCCAGTACTAGCAAAAAGCCAGGTGCACAAAGTGGCACATGCATCTGAAGTTCATTTGCAGTGGCAAAAGGCCCTGATGTACCCTTTGTCTCTCCCTCTCTTTCCTTGCAAATAAATCAAAAGTATTTGTAAAAATACTCTTTGAATAACAGGTATGTGTAGGGCTAGGGATAGCTCAGTGGATAAGTGCTTGCAATGCACACAAAAGTACCTGAGACTGGGTCTCCAGAACACAAAGAAAGCCATACTCTCCAACATCAGCATCTATAATCTCAGTTCACCTGTGTAAGCAGGGAGGCAGAGACAGGAAAACATGCTGAACACTTGCAGGCCAGCTAGCCTGGTGAATGGAGCAGTGAACATTGAGAGACCCTGCCTCAACCAAGGTAGAAGGCAAGGACCAACACCTAAAGGTTGTCCTCCAACCTCCACACATGTGCAATGGCACACACACACACACACGTACACACACAAGTACATGTGGTTAGCATAGTGGTACACTCCTTTTATCTCAACACTGGGTGGCAGAGGAAGGATTACCACAGGGTATATAATGAGACTGTTGCAAAAGAAAAAAAGTAGAGAGAGGAAAAAAAGGTAAACAAACTAAAACATATGCAAAAGAGCAAGCATAAGTCAATTAATTAGGGCTGGGGAGATGGCTCAGTAGTTAAAGCTACTTGCTTGCAAAGCCTGCCAGCCCAGGTTCAATTCTCCAGTAACCATGTAGTCAGATGCACAAAGGGGTATATGCATTTGGAGTTTATTAGCAGTGGTAAGAGGCCTTTATGCACCCACATTCTCTCTCTCAAATAATTAATAAATCAAATAATTACTAATCAATTACATTTTTTAAATAAAAAAACTTTATTTGCAAGCAGAGAGAGAGAGGGAGAGAGAGAATGGGTATGCCAGGCCTCCAGCCACTGCACTTTGAAACTCCAGATGTGTGCACCACTGTAGGCACCTGGCTTTATGTTGATACTAGGGAACTGATCCAAACCTAGGTCGTTAGGCTTTGCAGACAAGCACCTTAACCGCTAAGCCATCTCTCCAACCACTAAAAAGTTTTTTTAAAAAAATTTTTATACTTAGTATCAGAGGCCAGTAAGTTAAAAAGGAGACATAAAGGGAAGAGAAAGGGAGGAGGGTACTTAATAGGTTGATATTGTATATATGTAAGTACAATGATTGTGATGGGGAGGTAATATGATGGAGAATGGAATTTCAAAGGAGAAAGTTGGGGGGGAGGGAGGGAATTAACATGGGATATTTTTTTATAATCATGGAAAATGCTAATAAAAATTTTTAAAAATAAAAATTTTTAAAAAAATTATTAAGTAGAAACTTTGTATGGACATATTTTCTCCTCCCTGCACCCACTCCACTGAGGGCCCTCCTTAGTATATTGCTGGTACTCAACATGGAGCTGTGGGCTGAGTTGTGAAAGCAGCAACCAGTCATGGGGAGGAGGGGGGTGCGGGGAGACAATGCCTCTGAATAGTCCTTCCCACCCTGTGGCTCTTACGTTCTTTTTGTTCCCTCTTCCACAAAATTCCAATTGCTTTTTTCCCCCCAATCTATTTTATTTATTTGAGAGAGAAAGATGGAGAGAGAGAATATGGGTTCATCGGGGCCTCCAGTCACTGCAAATAAACTCCATATGCGTGTGCATCCCTTGTGCAGCTGGCTTTCGTGGGTCCTGGAGAATCGAACCCAGATCCTTTGGTTTTGCAGGCAACCGCTTTAACTGCTAAGCTACCTCTCCAGCCCCCAATTGCTTTTTTAACAAGGTAAATATATCTTAGAAGGTGTAATGCAAGCTGATCGTGGTGGCACACACCTCAGCACTTGTATTTGGGAGGTTGACGTAGGAGGATCACTGTGAGTTCAAGGTTAGCGTCAGACTACTTGGTGAATTCCAGGTCAGTTTGGGCTACAGGGAGACCCTATGTTGAAAACAAGGAAAAAAAGGAGTGGGGGCTGGACAGATGGCTTAGCGGTTAAAGCACTTGCCCGCAAAACTAAAGTAACCAGCTTTGATTTCCCAATAGCCATGTAAACCAGATGCATCTGGAATTAGTTTGCAGGGACTGGAGGCCCTGGCACACCCATTCTCTCCCTCTCTATCTGCTTCTTTCTCTCTTAAATTAATTAATTAAATATTTAAATTTAAAAATGTGTAACACAGTTTTTAAAAGCTTAAATGGGATTGGGGAGATGGCTTAGCAGTTAAGGCGCTTGACTGCAAAACCTAAGGACCCAGGTCGATTTCCAAGTACCCATGTAAGCCAAATGTACAAGGTAGCGCATGCATCCAGTGTTCATTTTCAGAGGCTAGAGGCCCTGGTGTGACCATTCTCTCTATCTGCCTCTTTCTCTTTCTCATAAATAAATAAGTAAAAAAATAAATAAATGTTTTTTTTTTAATTTTAAATGTCTGTTAACAAAAAAATATATGAGGGGACAGGTGTGGTGGCACACGCCTTTAATCCCTGCAACTGGAAGGCAGAGGTAGGAAGATCACTATGAGTTCAAGGCCACCCTGAGACTATAGAGTGAATTCCAGGTCAGCCTGAGCTAGAGTGAGACACCACCTTGAAAAAACAAATATGTATATATATGCTAGAGAGATGTTTCAACAGTTAAGGCACTTACCTGCAAATTCTAACAACCTGGGTCCGATTTCCCAGTACCCATGTAAAGCCAGACATACAAAGTGGTACATCCATCTGAAGTTTGTTTGCAGGGACTAGTGGCCCTAGCATGCCCATTCATTCTCTTTCTCTCTCTCTCTCTCTATTTCTGCTTGCAAATAAATCAAAAAATAAAAGCATATGAAATTAAAAACTAAAAATGGTGGCTGGGGACTGGGGAGGTGGCTCAGCAGTTAAAGCATTTGCTTGTAAAGCCTGCTAGCCGAGAGTCAATTCCCTAACACCTATATAAAGCCAGATGCAAAGTGGTACAGACATCTGTGATCTCAACACTTCTAAGACAATAAGAGGTAGAGCCAGGAGAATCCAAAGCTCATATACCACCTAATTTGATGTTCCTTTATAGTCTGTTAGTTTGTTTATAGCAGCCTGTCTCAAAGAAGATGGAGCACAGAAAACCTGACGTTGTTCTCTGACCTCCACATGCATACTGCGGCACACACACACACACACACACACACACACATACACGCAATTTTTTTTTTAAATCAGTACTTGGAGCTGGGCGTGGTGGTGCATGCCTTTAATTCCAGCACTCGTTAGACAGGGGTAGGAGGATCACCATGAGTTCAAGGCCACCTTGAGATTACACAGTGCATTCCAGGTCAGCCTGAGCTAGAGTGAGACCCTACCTCAAACAAACAAAAACAAAACAAAACAAAAATCGGTACTTGGGGCTAGAGGGATGGCTTAGCAATAAGGTGTTTGCCTGCAAAGCCAAAGGACCCAGGTTCGATTCTCCAGGACCCATGTTAGCCAGATGCACAAAGGGGTACATGTGTCTGGAGTTCATTTGCAGCAGCTAGAGACCCTGGCACACCCATTCTCTCCCTCCCCCACCCCCCGTCTTTCTCTGTTAAATAATAAATAAATAATATCAAAAAAAAAAAAGAGATGTGGAGGTAATATAATGGAGAATGGAATTTCAAAGGGGAAAGTGCGGGGGGGTGGAGGAAGGGTATTACCATGGGATATTTTTTATAATCATGGAAAATGTTAATAAAAATTGTGAAAAGGAAAAAAAAAGAACCTGAGGGGGGAAAAAAAGTACTTGGGACTGGAGAGATGGCTTGGTGGTTAAGGCATTTGCCAGCAAAGACAAAGGACCTCGGTTTGATTCCCCAGGACCAATGTAAGCCAGATGCAAAAGGTGTTACATATATATGGAGTTCATTTGCATGGCTGGAGGCCCTGGTGTGCCCACTCTTCTTCCCTCCCACCCTCTCTCTCTCTCTCTCAAATAAGTAATAAATAAAAAGAAATCAGAGCTGGAGAGGTGGCTCAGCAGGTAAGCCACTTTCCTGTGAAGCCTCAGGACCCAGGTTCAATTCTCCAGGTCCCACATAAGACAGATGCCCATTGTGGCGCATGCATCTGGAGTTCATTTGCAGTGGCTAGAGGCCCTGGAGCACCCATTCTTACTCTCTCTCTCTCTGTGTCTCTAATAAATAAATAAAAATAAATAAATTTTTAAAAAATAAATAAAAATTTTTTTAAAAGAATCAATACTTGCAGCCAGGTGAGGTGGCACACTCCTTTAATCCCAGAACTTTGGAGGCAGAGGTAGGAGAATGGCCACCCTGAAACTACATAGTGAATTCCAGGTCAGCCTGGGCTAGAGTGAAACCCTACCTCAAAAAAGAAAGTCAAAAGTCATTGCTCATAACTCGAGATTTTTCTACATGAGAAAAATATGATAAAGAAAATTATAAATGAAAGCTTAATATTAAAAATAAAAAATAGTAATTTTTCAATTTTAAAGAAATCACTAGCCACACATTGTGGTGACATATGCCTTTAATCCTAGCACTCAGACAGCAGAAGTAGAAGGATTGCCATGAGTTCAAATCCAGCCTAAGACTACATAGTGAATTCTAGGTCAGCCTGGCCTAAAACAAGACCCTACCTCAACACTCCCCCCCAAAAGTAATCACTGGTCTTTCAGTGTATTTTTTGCTTATAAAACCTAATTAATGGAGCCAGGCATGGTGGCGCATGCCTTTAATCCCAGCACTTAGGAGGCAGAGGTACAAGGATTGCTATGCATTTGAGGCCGCCCTGAGACTACATAGTGAATTCTAGGTCAGCATGTGCTATAGCAAGACCCTACCTTGAAAAATAAAAAATAAAAATAAAAAATTAAAGCCAAAACAATTCATGGGCTGGAGAGAGAGCTTGGTGGTTAAGGTGCTTGGCTGCAAAGCCTAAGGACCTAAGTTCATTTCCCCAATACCCATGTAAAGCCAGATGCACAAGGCGGAGTATACATCTGGAGTTCATTAGCAGAGTCTAGAGGTCCTGGCATACTCATTCTCTGTCTCTCTCTCTCTCTAATAAATAAAATATTTTAAAAAACCATTTGTCTAGTGCTGAAAATCAAATTCAGGGCCTTGTATACATTAAGCAGACACTCTACCACTGTTTGAGAAACTAGTTAATGATATCTTTTTTTAGGTTATTTAAAAAAACATAAAGTAAGTTATTAAATAAACTGATATATTACATTTTAGGGGAAATCATAGATTTGGTATTTACTCTTACTACAGGATTCTTCTTTTGGTTGTTCAAGGTGTGTGCATGCGTGTATGTGTAACTAAGTTGCCCAGAGTGCTGGTCAAATGCAAGCATATTATTTGAGCTTTATGATATTGACAACAACCTGAGCATCTGGCTCCACCTCCTGGTCAAAATAAATATAGCAGTACTATTAAAACTACTCACACGGCATCAGTTTGTAAAGGATTCAGGTACCGTCCTTGTTCTAAGTTTAGTCTATAAACTTCAGAGCTGCAAAGAAAGAAAGAAAGCTAAAAATCTGGCAAACTAAATCCGGCATAGTGGTGCACACCTTTAGTCTCAGCACTCAGGAGGCAGAAGCAGAAAGATCACTGTGAGTTCCAGGCCGCCCTTGAGACTACGTAGTGAAGTCCAGGTCAGCCTGGGTTAGTTTAAGACCCTACCTTGTAAAAGAAAACAAAAAGTTCTCTGGGTATGGTGGTGCACGCCTTTAATCCCAGCACTCAGGAGACAGAGGTAGCTACATCACTATGAGTTTGAGGCCACCGTGAGACTACATAGTGAATTCCCGGTCTGGGTTAGAGTAAGACCCTTCCTCAAACAAAAAAGTTGTTGGGTAGCATGCAGCAGGGCTAGAAGCTCAGGTTACCCATGCAGCTGTCCAGGTGTAGAGCGCATGCTCACAGAAGTCACCACAGAACCTAAAGTAACTGAAAGGGAGGGATAAAGCCTGATTTTGTTTCAAGTCTTCTCCCAAGTGGTTTTGGTCATTTGGTTTTTACTTTTTGTTTTGAAACAGAATAGACTGTTTTGACAGACTGGCTTGATCCTGCTCCCTTAGCCTGAGTGCTAGGATTACATACAAGTACTTCTGTATCTGGCCTGGATGGTTTTGAACCAAAGTCCACAGTCACAAACTAGCCCAAACAGAACTTCACCACTGACAACAAACAAACCTAAAACTGGAACCACAAGGTTGGGGAAGTAAATATATCTGAGAAACACAAAGAAAAATGCATACTACCCGTCTCATGCATTGCGGCAACTGGACTATATATATATACTGTACAAGCTTGTATACTTCCCATTAACGCTTGCTGGCTTAACTCTGACATGCATGTAAGTATCATAAGCATCTTTAATATCAGAAATGATCTTATTAAGCAAAATAGCAGGTATTAAAGTTTACAATGGTACCACTTAGAGCGGTTTGTTTAGCTTATCCCTTGTTTCCAAGGTTTATAATCTTTCACCAACATAACCACTTATCACTTTATCTGAAGCCACTTACGTGGACAAAAAGTACAAGTAACTTCAGAGAAGCTGGCTGTGTGGGAAGTGGAAGGGAGAAACAAAAACTGGTCCGATTAGTACCTTGCACCAACGAAGTACAAGTCACAGGATGGATAGTGGTAAGAGAAATCTCTGCCGAACTTAGGTATTCTGGTCTTGTAGTAAAAACCTGACTGTGAATGAAATTCAATGTATCTATCATTGTGTAAGAAGACAACCTGAAACGAAACAGGACAGTTAGTTTAGTTAAATTTCATTACCACTCAAACTCCCACAGCTGCAAAGTGTGCTTGTTCTCACTCTTGCTCTTCCTCTGTACACTCACACATAGGACACAAACTGATAAATGTGATGTGCTATAAAGTTATATGAAAAATCAGATGAATTTAAATGCTAATTTATCAATATTACAGAAAATGCATTACAAAAGCACAAGTCTCAAAATGCACAGGAAACAGCTACCATGGTTAAAACAATAACCTATACCTCATAGCTCACAGAACTGAAGCTAATACAAAAAGCCATGTCAATTAAGACAACTCAACTTTCTTTCATGAAAAGTTCTTGTTTTATTGGATTTGTTTAAATGAATACATAAAAACTATACATATTATGGGCTGAAGAGGTAGCTTAGCAGTTAGGGTGTTTGCCTGCAATGCCAAAGGACTCAGGCTTGATTCCCCACAATCCATGTAAGCCAGAAGCACAAGGTGGTGCATGCATTTGGAGTTCGTTTGCAGCAACTAGAGACCCTGGCATGCCCATTCTCTCTCTGCCTCTGTCTCTATCTCTCTTAAAAAAAAAAAAAAAAACCAAAACCTATACACATTAGTGTTTAGGAGCATGTGTTTCATATCCTTTTCTTTTTGAGGCAGGAGTCTCACTCTTATCTAGGCTGACCTGGTGCTCACTCTGCAGTCCCAGGCTGGCGTTGAACTCACTGCATACCTCCTACTTTTGCCTCCCAAGAACTGGGATTAAAAGTGTGTGCCACCACACCCAGGTTCCTTTTCATTTTTAATGAGTTAAAACTTTCCTAACAATTTTGCACCTATTGAAAATGCTGGAGAGAAGGGCTGGAGAGATGGCTTATCAATTAAGGCACTTGCCTGCAGAGCCTAAGGACCCATGTTCAACTCTCCAGATCCCACATAAGCCAGATGCACCAAAGTGAAGCAAGAGCAAGGTCGCACATGCTCACTAGGTGGAGTAATAGTCTGGAGTGTAATTGTAGAGGCTCAAGCCCTGGCACACCAATTCTGTGTGTGTGTGTCTATCTCTCTCTAAAATAAAATAAAATAAAAATGCTAGAAAGATGGCTCAGCAGTTTAGGCACTTGCTTGCAAAGCCAAAATGCCAGGTTCAATTCCCCAGTACTCATGTAAAGTCAGATGCACAGAGTAGCACGTGTATGTAGTTTATTTGCAATGGCAGGAGGCCCAAGCACACCCCTTCCACCTCTCTCTCTCTGCTTGCAAATAAGTAAAAATATTTTTAAAAATCAAATGATGAACCAATTGTATAACGAAAAGAAAAAGGAGCTAAAGAGTAGTTCAGTGGTTAAAGGTGCTTGGTTGCAAAGCCTGACACCCTGGGTTTGATTCCCCAATACCTAGTAAAGACATGTGCACAAGTAGTGCATGTATCTGGAGTTTGTTTGCAGTGGCAGGAGGCCCTGGCATGCTAATACTCTCTCTCTCTCTGTCTGCCTCTTTTTATCAAATAAATAAAGCAAGATATAAGAAAGCTGGCCAGGCATGACGGTAAGAGCCTTTAATTCCAGCACTCGGGAGGCAGAAGTAGGAAGATCGCCGAGAGTCTGAAGCTACCCTGAGACTACACAGTGAATTCCAGGTCATCCTGGGCTAGAACGAGAACCTACCTTGAAAAAAAAAGTCGTTGGACCAGGCATGGTGCGCATGCCTTTAATCTCAGCACTCAGGAGGCAGAGATAAGAGGATCGCTGTGAGTTCTACATAGTAAATTCCAGGTCAGCCTGAACTAGAGTGAAACCCCACCTCAAAAAAAAAAAGTTGTTGGATGGCATGCAATAGGGCTAGAAGCTCAGGCTACCCAAGCAGCTGTCCAGCTATAGAGCGCAAGCTCACAGAAGTCACCACAGAACCTACAACTTAAAGACTGCTTACAAAGCAGACTTTCAGTCACAAAATGGCCTTGACATTCATGACCTGCAGTGCCTGAAACTACCTACATAAGAACATAAAAGGAGGAAAACATGATGACATCAAAATAAGAGACAGGGCTGGGTGTGGTGGCGCACGCCTTTAATCCCAGCACTCGGGAGGCAGAGGTAGGAGGATCACCGTGAGTTCAAGGCCACCCTGAGACTACATAGTGAATTCCAGGAAAGCCTGAGCTAGAGTGAAACCCTACCTCAAAAAAAAAAAAAAAAAAAAAAAGAGAGAAAGAGACAGGGACTGAAAGGATGGATGGTTTAGTGGTTAAGGCATTTGCCTGCAAGGCCAAAGGACCCAGGTTTCATTCCCCAGGACCCATGTTAGCCAGATGCACAAGGGGATGCACGTGTCTGGAGTTCATTTGCAGTGGCTGGAGGCCCTGGCACGGCCATTCTCTCACTCACTCTCTCTCTTTCTCTGTCAAATAAATAAATAAAAATATATTTTTTTTTTTTTTAGAAAAGAGAGACTGGTTGGAAGAGGAAAGGGATTTAATGGAGGGTGGATTTGAGAGAGGGGAACAGGAATGGAAGGAGGAAATTATCATGGTTTTACTGTCTATGTTTACGGAAGCTGTCAAGAGAAAAGAAAAAGAAAGAAAATTCAAGAGAGACTGGAAAGATTGCTCAGTGGTTAAAGGTACTAGCTTAGAAAGCCTGACAGCCTGGGTTTCATTCCAGTACCCACATAAAGCCAGATGCAAAGTACCACATGCATCTATAGCTTAATTGCACTGACAAGAGGCCCTGAGGTGTCCATTCTTTTTCCTCTCTGTGTCTCTCTCCCCCCTCAATCTCTTTTATTTAAAAAAAAAAAAATGTTTATTTTAGTATTTACTTATTTGAGACACAAGGAAAGAGAAAGAATTGGCATGCCAGGACTTCCAGCTGATGCAAACAAACTCCCAGACACATGCACTACCTTGTGCTTATGTGGGTCGCAGGGAATCAAACTTGGATCCTTTGGATTTGCATGCAAGCGTCTTAACCACGAAGGCATCTCACCAGCCCGTCATTTCTCTTTTAAATAAATAAGAAGGGTTGGAGAGACGGTTCAGCAGTTAAAGGTGCTTGCTACTAATACCTACCATTCTTGGTTCGATTCCCCAGGACCCATGTAAAGCCAGATTCACAAAGTGGCATATGCATCTGGAGTGCATTTCCAGTAGCAGGGGGGCCTGGCATGTCCATACACAGACACACACACACACACTTTCTCTCTCTCTCCCTCTCTCTCTCTCCCTCCCTCTCTCTCTTTCTCTCTCTCTCTCTCTCTCTTGCTCTCTCTCGCTCTCTCTCTCTCTCCCTCCCACTCCCTCTCCTTGCAAATAAATAAAAATATTTAAATAACTTTTTTAAAGAAAAGTAAGCATATCAAGCTTACTTTTCTTATATAAATAAGAAATTGAAAGCAACCTGGCAAATAGATAACCATAGGCTAAATTCAATCACCACAACCACAAACCTACACTGCAAGATGATTTTCAAAAGATCATCAGTACCAATTATTACAAATATAGATAAGGGGACTGGGGAAATGGCTTATCAGTTACAGCATTTGCCTGTGAAACCTAAGGACCCAGGTTCAATTTCCCCGGGACCCACATAAGCCAGCTGCACAAGGGGGCACATGTGTCTGGAGTTCGTATGCAGTGGCTAGAGGCCCTAGCATGCCCATTCTCTCTTTCTTTATCTGTCTCTTTCTCTCTCATAAATAAATAAATAAAATATTTAAATATATATAGAAATAGATAGATAGATAGATAATGTGGTTGGGGAGATTGCTCAGTGGTTAAAGGCACTTGCTTACAAGTCTGCTGGCCTGGGTTTGATTCTCTAATACCTGTGTAAAGCCGGATGCACAGAGTGCAACATGCATCTGGAATCTGTTTGCAGCACCATGAGGCCCTGGTGCACCCATTCTCTTTCTCTCTACTTATAAGTAAATAAATAAATAAATTTTAATGTAGACAAGCTATAATATGTGATACTGAGAACAGATCATAATATTAGACTAAGCAAAGTCTATCTCTATCAATATTCTTTTAAAAGACACATATCTTATCTAAAAATGTATTAATAGAAATGACAGATAATCTATTAGTATACAGTCACTTTTAATTTAACAATGGGAACATTATAAAATAATTATGATAAAATTAAGTTCCACTCACTCATTTCTGGAGTACAGCAAGTTCAAACCAATGCTATGAACATACCTTTGAATAGTCATCAGATAATATTTCAAAGGTGACAACTGAAAAGTAATAGGGAAAAATGCAATTATCAATCAACATTCTTAATAGAAATTCAAACTTCATGTGAAGATTTTAATACAGAAATTATACACAAACACATTTTCTATCCCTACATAAAACAAGAACAAAATTTATATACTCCCTCTGAAATACTAAATAGAATATTACAAGTGTTAGCTTCTAATACTAGATCTAGATTTTACAGAACTGACACTAATTCACAAAATGTGGCTTTTAAATACTTTTTAAATTGTTGTTGTTTGTTTTAAGGTAGGGTCTCACTCTAGCCCAGGCTGACCTGGCACTCACTCTGTAGTCTCAGACTGACCTCAAACTCACAGCAACCCTCCTAATTCTGCTTCCCAAATGCTGACATTAAAGGCGTGCACCACCATACTAGGCCTTTTTATCACTATTTTTACTGAGATGTAAGAACATTTTATAAAATGCTGCTTTTAAAAAGGGCAATGATGAGCCAGGTGTGGTGGCACACACCTTTAATCCCAGCACTCGGGAGGGAGAGGTAGGAGGGTCACTGTTGAGTTCGAGGCCACCCTGAGACTACAGAGTGAATTCCAGGTCAGCCTGGGCTAGAGTGAGACCTAACCTCGAAAAACCAAAACAGAAAAAAAAAAGGGGCAATGCTCCGCTGGGGAGATGACTCAGCAATTAAAGGTGCTTTCCTGTGAAGACTGCTGGCCTTGGGTTCAATTCCCTAGCACCTACATAAAGCCAGATGCAAAGTGGCACATGCATCTGTGATACCAGTGTCCCCACTTTACAATGGGAGATAGAGCCAGGAGAATCCAAAGCTTACGGCCCAGCTAGTTTGATCTTCCTCTGTAGTATGGCCATTGGTTAGCAGTGGCAAAAGAGACTGTCTCAAAGGTGAACCACAAAAACCTTGAAGTTGCCCTCTGACCCCAACATGTACCTTCACGTGTGCGTGCACACACACACACACACACACACACAACAAATTTTAAAAGGCAACAGTAATCTTTTGACAATCTACAAAGTGAAAACAGCTATTATTAGTGGCATACAAAATTTCTACTACTTTCACATACCCCATTAACTTTTTTTTTCTTTAGTTCTAAACACTAGGCTAACTAATAAAACTTAACTTCTCCCATTTCAACTTGCCCACTGTGATCAGCCCCTACTGACCTTCACTCCCACTACTGTGAGAGTGTAGGTAGGGCCTGTGACTCAAAGGAGACACTGCTTTCATGACTGTGTTACATTATGTGGCAAAGAGGAGGTTTAACCATAACAACCCTCTTAAAAGCAGAGTTCCAACACAGCACAGGAGACAAGCTTGGACTCTGACCAAGTCTTAGGAGGACTCGGGCCAATCTCCTAAGAGACTGTGGAACCGGCAGACAGACACCATGTATGTAGCAAGGGCAGAAGCCACTGTGAGTGAGCAGTGACAGACAGAACAGGGATTCATTTTTGGCACTTTAACAATGAGACAATGACAAATGGCCACAACAGCAAAAGTAAAACCCAATGTTAAACACTACTATTTAACTTTGCCATCCATCCATGTTATACTTAAGACCCATCTACCCCAGACACTTCCCAACTAAAGCCTAGATAAAACAGCCAGGCTCCCTGGAAACAAGAGTCCCAGGCCAGGGCTGGAGAGGTGGTTTAGCATTTAAGTGCTTGCCTATGAAGCCTTAGGACCCCAGTTCAAGGCTTGATTCCCCAGGACCCATGTTAGCTAGATGCACAAGGGGGCGCATGCAACTGGAGTGCGTTTGCAGTGGCTGGTGGCCCTGGTGTGCCCAAACCCCCCCCCCCTCTCTCTCTCTGCTTCTTTCTCTCTGTCACTCTCAAATAAATAAAAATAAAATTTTTTTTTAAAAAAAGAGTCCCAGACCAAGCTGCTACCCACATGGGTCCAGTACAGAAGAAGCCAGGAAAGGCACCTTGGAACTCAAACATGCTGACAGCTGGGGCAGAGGGCAGTCCAGGGGACAATTTCTGCAGTAGCAGCTCTTCTACAAAATGAATCAGAGCAGGGTATGGTGGTGCACGCCTTTAATCCCAGCACTTGGGAGGCAGAAATAGGAGGATCACTCTGAGTTCAAGGCTACCTTGAGAATACATAGTGAATTCCAGATCAGCCAATAAAACAAAAAACAAACAAATAAAAATCTAAGCAGATTTGTCCAAGGCATCCCTAGACACCACCCCTCACATTGCCCAGAGCAGAACCCAACCTTCTCCCTGGTCTCTTTCTGGAGTGTGGCTTAGTGTCTTGCTCCTTGTACCTTGGAAGTCTCCCTTGAGTTGTGTGGTAACCAAAAGAATCAAAGCCACAGAGGCCTAGGAGATGCCCTGGAGACAAACCTAAATAAACCCAGCATTCAGTTAGAATCCCTGCTTAGGTCTGGGTAGAAGGGGATCTTCCACAGGGAGCCAGCCCTGTGCCCTGCCACACTCCCTTCTTTGGGAGTAGAATGATTACTTCCAAGAAAAAACCCTTTAGAAAGGAGAAAAGTACAGAAACTCTGACTGACTGCTCTGACTGGGGACTGCTTCCCTGCCCCCCCCCCCCCCGTGAGCCTCTACAGGCCTCTGGTCAGGAAGAAAAGCTCAAAGAAGGCAGCATGAACAGGACAAAAGAGGACATTGTGATTTGGTTGCAAATGCCTTAGTCAGTGCTACTGTCATTTATTCATTCATTCATATATATACACACATACATACATATACACACACATATACATATACATACATATATATACATATACATATTTTTTTGCAAATGCCTTAGTCAGTGCTACTGTCATTTATTCATTCATTCATATATATATATATATATATATATATACACACATACATACATACATATACACACACACATATACATATTTTTTTCCCCTCAGAGTAACCATTTTAAATGGCATCACTGGGCAACAGAGATGGCTTATCTGTTAAGGCATTTGCCTGCAAAGCCAAAGGATCCCAGTTCAATTCCCCAGGACCTACGTTAGCCAGATGCACAAGGGGGTGCACACATCTGGAGTTCATCTGAAATGGCTGGACGCCCTGGCATGCCCATCCTTCCTCCCTCCCTCTCTCTTTCCCTCCCTTCCCTCTTTCTCTGTCAAATAAATAAATAAAAATTTAAAAAAAAATTTTAAGTAAATGGCATCACTATTTACTCTTGGAAAAAAAACAAAACACATTCTCTCTAGTTCTGGAAAAGTTCCAGCAACCTCTACAAGCCAATTAGCTTCCAGGGGAGAGTCAACAAGAAAGGACACTTTCCCACCAAGTTGCACAGCCACAACAACCTGCATGAGTCAGGAAGCAGATCCTCACCCAACTACAGGGAAGAGCCCTATCTGGTTGACCCCAGGGGTAGGGTAGCCCTGAGCACAGAACACAGACAGCCTGTTGCTAAACAGATGCTTCAAGTCACTATATCTACACTAACTTACTATAGCAATAGAAAACCAACACCTAGACCATTATGTCAAAGCCAGGAGACAATATAAAAAGCTTTTTGTTGTTGCTGTTGTTTTGTTGTTTTTTGGGGGGGGCAGGGCTGAGATAAGAGTCTTACTCTAGCCCAGCCTAACCTAGAATTTACTATGTAGTCTCAGGGTGGCCTCAAGGATTAATTACCACAACCAGCTAAAAAGCTATTTTGATGAGTCCAAAGTTAGCATCTTACCTTCGGAATCTAAACACCGTTCAAACTTCAAGGACAATTGATAGGTGTCATAACATCGAACCCGAGGTTTATAAGTTCCTATAAAAAAATGAATGGGATGTAAAATCTAAATATATATATTTCATAGTTGAGATCTTTCAGAACTGTTGAGTGTACTTTGTGTTCTGAGGTAATAGGATTAATTATAAACAAATCAAAGGAAAGGGATTTAACAGCAGCCCCACCCAAATATCTCAAGGGGGAAATGCACAAAGGGTAAACAAGCAAGTCATAGAAAATGACACATAAACACCCATTAAGCTTTTCAAAAAATCTAATAAAAGACTAAAATAATGAGACAGTTTACCCATCAGAACAGTAATGCTGAAAAAAGATGGTTGGTATCTATGTTGGTAAAAAAGTTAAAAATGATTCTTTTATTGGGGGGGGGGAGTGAGAGGATTTTTCAAGGCAAGGTCTCACGCTAGCCTGCGCTGACTGGCTTCAGTTAATCCTCCTTCCTCTGCCTCCCAAATGCTAGGATTAAAGGCATGGACAAAATGATTCTTATAGACTGTTGTTGATTAGTATAGGTTGATACAACTTCTGAGGATAAGCCATAATATCTACTAAGTACAGGACAGATACAAACAGGATAGACAGATTCAATTTATACAATAGGTAGACCTTTGTAAATTAGCCATTAAGTAGCAAAGATAATGTTCACCGCAACATTGTTTCTCACTGCAACATTGTTTCTAAGTGGCCAGAAAGTGAAAGCAAACAAATGTCCACTGAGAGAGAAATGCTTAAGTAAATACTGGCAAGTTCACACAAGGAAGCGTGGTCCAGGTCACGAGGAGGAAGAACAGAACTGTAACTCTGACAAGGGGAGCTTCCAAAGCTCAGGAACAGGTACGGTATTGGTGGTACACTGGTGAGCACAGCTGAGCACCACAGGACAGCGTGTGTACGATCCAGTTCTAGTCCTCTGTTTGGGAACAGTGTGCAGAATAAGTACAAATGTCACATTGACTACCTGTATGAAGTACAATTTTGGAGATTTTCATAATTTATCTTATGAGTATCTGTAATGTTGGTATTCTATATGATTATAATGCTTGCAATAAGGGAAAACAAAAATCAATTTTTTAAATTTAATTATTTGAGACAGAGAGAGAAAGGCAGATAGAGAAAGAATGGACACACCAGGGTCTCTAGCCACTGCAAACAAACTCCAGATGCATGTGCCACCTTGTGCATCTGGCTTTACATAGGTACTAGGGAATCAAACCTGGGTCCTTTGGCTTTGCTTAACCACTAAGCCACCTCTCCAGGCCAAGATCAATTTTAAAATCAAAACACTGAGTTACTAATTACAGTAACATGTGTACTGTAAAACCTTAATGTACAAGAAAAAGTAATGCATGATACTGAAAAGTATGCTTAAAGTGATCTTTCTTAACACCCTCCTTCATTTTGGTAAAGTGTGAATCATATATATTGGAAAAAGCCCTAACAATTTCCCATATAACTAAACACATACTACCCTTTGACCCAGCAATTCCACTCCTAAGTACTTACCAGGTACAATGGAACAGAATCATCAAAAGAAGAATTATAATAAAAATGAGGCCGGGCGTGGTGGTGCATGCCTTTAATCCCAGAACTTGGGAGGCAGAGATAGGAGGATCTCCATGAGATTGAGGCCACCCTGAGACTACATAGTCAATTCCAGGTCAGCCTGGGCTAGAGTGAGACCCTACCTCGAAAAACCAAAAATAAAATAAAATGGGGAGAACTGGAGAGATGGCTTAGCAATTAAAGCACTTGCCTGCGAAGCCTAAGGACCCATGGTCCATCCAGATCCCACATAAGCCAGATGCACAAAGGTGAGGCAAGCACAAGGTTGCATATGTCCACTAAGTGGTACAACATCTGGAGTTCGGTTTCAGTGGCTAAGGCCCTGGTGGCCAATTCTCTCTCTGTGTCTCTATCTCACTCTCTAAAACTAAAAAAAAAAAAAAAAAATTAAATTTAAATTTTAAAAAGTGAGGCAGGAAAGATGGCTAAGTGGTTAAAGGTGCTTGCAAAGCTTGACAGCCCAGGTTTAATTCCCCAGTATCCATGTAAAGCCTCATGCACAAAGTCACACATGTATCTGGAGTTGGTTTGTGGCAGCAGGAGTACCTAGCATGTCCATACACTCTTTTCCTTTCTCTTTCTTCCTCTCTCCCTCTTGCCCTTCCCTCCCTCTCTCTTCCTCTCTCTCTCACATACAAATAAATAGTTTTTAATGTTTATATTACTTAACAGCCAGTAAAGCAAGAGGATCATGAGTTCAAGGCCAGCCTGGGATACAAAGCAAGACCAACTCAAAACGAAAAATATATGTAGCTGGTGTGATGACTTATTGGTTAAGGCACTTGCCTGCAAAGCCTAAGGACCCTGGTTTGATTCCTCAGTAGCCATGTAAGCACAAGGTACTACATGCATTTGGAGTTCATGTGCAGTGGCTAGAAACCCTGGCATACCCATTCTCTCATTTTCTCTTTCTCTCTAATAAGTAAATATTAAAAATAAAACACTAAGTATAATAGCATGCACCATAACCCCAACAAATGGAATCAAAATGTGATAAAGGAAACTCAGTAAACTACTTACTACAGAATCTAAGCAATGGATAAATGGATGCTCATATAGTTTTGTTTTCCCAGTACTTATGAATGTTTGGATTTTTTTTTTTTCAATGGAGTTAGGCATGGTGGCACATGCCTTTATTTTTTATTTTTAAATATATATTTCATTTATTCATTTGGGAGAGAGAAGGAGGCATAGGGAGAGAGAGAATGGGCGTACCAGGGCCTCCAGCTTCTGCAAAGGAACTCCAGTTGCATGCACCTCCTAGTGCATCTAGCTTATGTGGGTCCTAGACAGTGGAACCAGGATTCTTTGGCTTTGCAGGCAAACGCCTTAACCACTAAGCCATCCCTCCAGCCCATGTTTGGAATTTTTTAATAGCAAAATGTTAGGGTTAAACAGAAGATGATTTTGCAAGGCCACAGCACTTCCTGCTATGAAATGTATATAAGTCATAACCATAAAGATGCTTACCTGTTGCTAAAATATACTGTCCATCTTTTGACACCTTAATAGTGGTACACACAGTAGGCATTTCAAAATCCTGAATAAGTTCAATCCTCCTACGAACATCTACAGAGAGACAGAAAATAACAACTAGTTTAAAATGCCCAATAAGGACAAACCATGCTAAACAGACACAGCACTACAAGCAGGTAATACATACCACAAGAGCTTCCCAGTCTTGGGGAAGGACACCAGTACAGCCCATTCATTCAACCGCAAGTTTTCTTTTTTTTTTGTTTGTTTGTTTTTGTTTTTTTGAGGTAGGGTCTCACTCTGGTCCAGGCTGACCTGGAATTAACTCTGTCATCTCAGGGTGCCTTGAACCCATGGCAATCCTCCTACCTCTGCCTCCCGAGTGCTGGGATTAAAGGTATACGCCACCATGCCCAGCTTCAACCACAAGTTTTCTTAGCTAGTATTCTAAGCTATATGTTATAGTTAGATTTAAAATATCACCAGAGGCCCAAGTACTAAAGGTTTGGTCCCTGTGGTACAAACAGGAGGTAGGAGAACTTTTGAGGGGTAGGGCCTAATAAGAGGTCTTAGGCCACTGAAGGCATGCCCTCAAGGAAAATCTTAGGATATTCATCTGCTTCTTTCTCCATTTGTTTCCTGGATGGTAGAAAGTAAGTTCTCTCCACCATCAGTTCCCTCCATGATGTGCATGCCAGAGCCAAAATCAGTGGGTCCAGGTGGCTAAAACCACATCTGTGAGGCAAAATAAAGCTTTCCTCTCTCCTCCTCCCCCTCCTCCCCGCCCAAAGTAGGGTCTCACTCTAGCCCAGGCTGACCTGGAATTCACTATGTAGTCTCAGGCAGGTCTTGAACTAATGGCAATCCTCTTATCTCTGCCTCCTAAGTGCTGGGATTAAAAGTGTGTGCCACAATACCCAGCAAGCTTTCTTCTTTTTAAACTGATTGTTACACGAAGTTACAGAACAGCATGCTAACACATTACATGTTTGACTTTTTAAAAAGAACAAGTATCTTCATTAAAACACACACACACAACAGGGTTGAAGAGAATGCTTAGCAGTTAAGACATTTGCCTGCAAAGCCTAACAACTTGGGTTCAATTCCCCAGTACCCAAGTAAAGCTGGATATATACACAAAGTGACATATGCATCTGGAGATCATTTGCAGCAGCTAGAGGCCCTGTGACACAGACCACTAATGCAGCTAGGGGGAATGAGCAATGACAATTACCCACCGACATCTTTCTTCTGCAGGGCTCTCTTCTTCCTGTCAGAAAGCCACTAAAAGAAAAACAGAGACTTCATTTGAAAACAATTTGCTTATACTGTTTTCTGCTTGAAAAAGTAATGCTCCTATTAAAAAAAAACATGCCTATAGAAATTGATAATACAGAAAGTAAGAGAAAATAAAGTAATCTAACTACACTGCTAACATATTTTCTGGATTTTTTTCTTACATATCCTTACATATATTAGACAATAAATTTGTTTGAACACCTGTGATTTTTTTTTCAGAAGAGAAAAGTAATTTATGTAACAAAGCTGAAGGAATGCAATAAGCCTTGGAGTTGAGTTATAATTCATATACGGAACTACATCCACTTGAGTAAGGCTACGATAGATTAGATTAGGTAAGACAGACAGGCATAGACGGACAGACACAGATATCAAAATGCAGTCCAGACTGACCTCAAACTCATGTTCATCCAGTAAAAAGTGGATTACAGGTGTGCATCACTGTATACGGCATGCATATATATTGGGGGCAGGCTGTTTGTTTGTGTTTTTTGAGGTACGGTTTCAAGCTGACATGAAATTCACTATGTAACCTCAGGGTAGCCTCTAACTCACAGCAATCCTACTACCTCTTCTTCCTCCCCAGTGCTAGGATTAAAAATATGTGCCACCCTTGCCTGCAAAGCCAAAAGACCCAGGTTCGATTCCCCAGGACCCACGTTAGCCAGATGCACAAGGAGGCACATGTGTCTGGAGTTTGTTTGCAGTAGCTGTAGGCCCTGGTGCACCCATATTCTCATTCTCTTTCTCCTTCCCTCCATCTATCTCTCCCTCCCTCTCTCTCTCTCTCTCTCTCTCTCTCTCTCTTGTTCTGTCAAATAAATAAATAGAAGATAAAAAATTTTTAAGTATATGCTACCACTACTGGCTTTCATATATATATATAAATATAATTTTTTTTTTCAAGGTAGGGTCTCACTCTAGCCCTGGCTGACCTGTCTAGAATTCACTATGTTGTGTCAACGTGGCCTCAAACTCACAGCAATTCTCCTACCTCTTCCTCCTGAGTGCTTGGATTAAAGGTGTGTACCACCATGCCCGGCTTTTTAATATCAGTTTTTTAAGGCAGGGTTTCACTCTATCCTAGGATGACCTAGAAGTCATTATGTAGTTCAAGCTGGACTTGAACTCCATGATCTTCCTCCTCCTCCTCCTCTCTCTCTCGATCTCTCTCTCTCTTTACAAAGAATGAAAAAAAAAGAAAATTTGGATTGGAGAAATGGCTCAGAGGTTAAGGTGCTTGCTTGCAAAGCCTAACAACCCAGGTCCAATTCCCCACTTGAGGTTGTTCTCTGACCTCTCCATGTACATGTACATGTGCATATAACATACACACACACAACCCCCCCCAAAAAAAACAGGAACATTCATACAATCACAAGTCTCACCTTCCTGAGCAAATACGTGCTAAGCAAAGAGGACATGATTTCCTTCTCTGTGGGTGCCCAGAACCTGAAAGGGCCATCATTTTCTAACACAGTCAATATGGAAAGGAAAGAAAGCACATTCAGGAATTTTGACACAAGTTGATATCCTCCCAGGGAAGACAAGGAGTTGTTAGCATGGGGCAAGAGAAAATAACCTAAAAATATATATTTAAGAAAAAGGGGAGGGCTGGAGAGATGGCTTAGCGGTTAAGGCGCTTGCCTGCAAAGCCAAAGGACTTCGGTTCGATTCCCCAGGACCCACATTAACCAGCTGTACAAGGGGGTGCATGGGTCTGGATTTCGTTTATAGGGCTGGAAGCCCTGGAGAGCCCATTCTCTCTCTTTCTCTCTACCTGCCTATTTCTGTATCTCTCTCTCTCTCTCAAATAAATAAATAAAAATAAAGTATATTTAAAAAAAAAAGAATAAGGGGAGGGTTGGAGAGATAGCTTAGTGGTTAAGGCACTTGTCTGCAAAGCCTAAAGACCCAGGTTCAATTCCCCAGTACTCACATAAGCCAGATGCACAAGGGGGCACATGCATCTGGAGTTCATTTACAGTGGCCCAGAGGCCCTGGTGCACCCATTCTCTCTCTCTCTCTGCCTGCCTCTCCCTCTCTCAAATGAAAAAAAGAAAGAAAGAAAGAGAGAGAGAGAAAGAAAGAAAGAACGAACAAAAGAAAGAGAAAGAAAGAAAAAAGAGTAACAGGAGTATGTGGTTTAAGCCTTTAATCCCAACACTCAGGAAGCTGAGGTAAGAAAATTATTGTATGTTTGAGGCAAGCCTAGGCTACAAGATGAATTCTAGGTCAGCTTGAGACTATAGCAATGAGACCCTGCCTCCACAAAGCCAAAATAATAATTATTATTATTATTAAGAACACCAAAGAATTGAATAGTTTCTTGGTATTCTATAACATCACAGCTTATAAAGAATTATACAGAGCTGGGCGTGGTGGTGCACGCCTTTAATCCCAGTACTCAGTAGGCAAAGGTAGTAAGATTGTCATGAGTTTGAGGCCACCCTGAGAATCCATAGTGAATTCCAGGTCAGCCTGGGCTAGAGTGAGACCCTGCCTCAAAAAACCAAAAAAGGGGCTGGAGAGATGGCTTAGCGGTTAAGCGCTTGCCTGTGAAGCCTAAGGACGCCGGTTCAAGGCTTAATTCCCCAGGACCCACGTTAGCCAGATGCACAAGGGACACACACATCTGGAGTTCATTTGCAATGGCTAGAGCACCCATTCTCTCTATCTGTCTCTCTCTCTCTGTCTGTTGCTCTCAAATAAATAAACAAAAAATTTTGGGCTGGAGAGATGGCTTAGCGGTTAAGCGCTTGCCTGTGAAGCCTAAGGACCCCAGTTCGAGGCTCGGTTCCCCAGGTCCCACGTTAGCCAGATGCACAAGGGGGCGCACGCGTCTGGAGTTCGTTTGCAGTGGCTGGAGGCCCTGGCGCGCCCATTCTCTCTCTCTCCCTCCATCTGTCTTTCTCTCTATGTCTGTCACTCTCAAATAAATAAATGAAAATGAACAAAAAAAAAAAAAGAAAGAAAGAATTATACAGGGGGTTAGGAAGATGGCTCAGCAGTTAAAGATACTTGCTTCTCAAGCCTGCCCCCAGGTTCAGTTCCCCAGTACCCACATAAAGCCAAATGCACAAGGTAGCACATGCATCTGGAGTCCATTTGCAGTGGAAAGAGCCCCTGGCACACCCATTCTCATTCTCTCTCACACACACATAAGTAAACAAATGAAATATTGAATTAAAAAAAGAATCATACTAAAAATGGGGGAATAGCTCAATAGTACAGTTCTTGCCTAGCATTTGCAGGCCGTGTATTCAAAAGGAAGGGGGAGAAAAGGAAGAGAGAGGAAGAAAAAGAACCATACTGGGTCTGGAGATGGCTTCGCGGTTAAGGCACTTGCCTGCAAAGCCCAAGGACCCAGCTTTGATTGCCCAGTATCCACATAAGCCAGATGTACAAGATAGCACAGGCATCTAGAGTTCATTTACAGTGGATGGAGGCCCTGGCATGTTCACTCTTTCTCTATCTGCCTCTTTCAAACTCTCTCTCTCTCTCTGTCTCTCTCTCTCAAATAAATAAATATTTTTAAAGCAAAGAACCAAATCCTTTAAAAAAAAAAAATTTAATGAGAAACACCTGTAGATTCTCTATCTCTCTTTTCTCCATCTCTCTCTGTTTGTAAATATATAAATAAAAGTTTTCAGGGCTGGAGAGATGGCTTAGTGGTTAAGGCATTTGCCTGCAAAGCCAAAGGATCTCGGTTCAATTCCCCTGGACCCATATAAACCAGATGCACAAGGGGGCACATGCATGTAGAGTTTGTTTGTAGTGGCTGGAGGCCCTGGAGCACCCATTCTCATTCTCTCTCTCTCAAATAAATAAATTAGTTAAATTAAAATTAAAAAAAGTTTTCAAAAAATCAAATTTTGTTTTCTGCCCACAACTCCCTCATTTCAATATGCTCCTATGATCATTTCCATCTGTTTCTCAGCATCTCCCAATTCCTTTCTTTCCTTCACCTCGTCTCTCCTACCATCCAATGTATCCAAAATGGTCCCTGAAACCTTCTGTGCCTCAGCCTCTCCTCAGATGCTCACCTAGAATATCTACCTCTACCCTCTCTAGCCATCATTTGCCATAAAGCAGCAAAGTATGAAACCAACAGAGAACTTGAACACCATTAAGGACAGAACGCCAGCTTTTAAGCTTCAGCTACAGAGCCTGCCTCTCCAGACTCAGCTGCTCTAGCCACACCTGTGCCTCTTCTTGTCCATGCCATGTGCGTTCCCACTTGAAGACATCTGCACTATCTGTTAGCTCATCACTGTAAAAGCTGACTGGCTCCTTTTCATCACCCAAGCTTCTGCTCAAATCCCACCACATCTGGTACAGAGGCCTTCCTTGTAGTGGTTTTTTTCCTTAAATATACATTTTTGTTTATTTATTTATGAGTGAGAGAATAGATGAAAATAGACACACCAGGGTCTCTTGCCACTGCAAACAAACTCTAGATGCATCTGGCTTCATATGGGTACTGTGGAATCGAACCTGGGCCAGCAGTCTTTGCGCGGAAGTACCTTTAACCAGTGAACCATCTCCTCCATCCTTTCCCTGTAGTTTTTACCCAAAACACTCCCAACACTGTTATCCATAAGAGTTCTCTCTAGTTATTCATCACTTAAAGCAGTCTTTCTCATCTGAACTTGTCTTTTCATTTGTTCACTTTGTATCCTTTCTCCCAGAAGGGGCATTACTGACATATTTACCACCTACCTACCAAAACAGAGATGCCTTTGGCTGAGGTTGTAGCCAATTGGTAGAGCCTTTGCCTAGCATGCAAAAGGTTCTGAGCTCAATCCCCTACACTGACAAAGAAGGAGAGGGAGAGAGAAAGGGAGGGAGAGAGAGGGAGGGAGAGGGAGGGAAAGGGAGGGGAAGAGGGAAGGTGAGGAAGAGAAAGGGAGGGAGTGTAAGGGAGAAAAGGATGGAGGGTAGGGGATAAAGGGAGGGAGGACGGAGAAGGGGACAGAGGAGGAAGGAAGAAAGGGAGGGAGGGAAGGACTACCTGCACATATAAAGTGTTAGATAAACAAACAGAATAAGCAGCAGAATGCCAAAAAAAAAAAAAAAATCACATTGTGTGAACAACTGGAAGACAAAGAACTATTTAAGCTTGAATTCTGGATGAAAGGAAGAATCACTGGCTCCAAATCTTGCCAGGGAAGGTGACACATAGAAGAGCTAGTTATTCTGCTCTTCAAGGGCCTGACTAAGACCAGCAGTGGTCCGGTATATATAAAATGGTGTGCTTTAAAACTATTTTCTAACAAGTGCACAGTCTCAAGATGGTAATGAACATCCAAAAAATTTTCTCTTCCAGAAATGCTTGGACAGGGGTTTGATCATTACTTCCAAGAAATAAAAACTATGCATCAGGGGCTGGAGAGATGGCTTAGCGGTTAAGCACTTGCCTTTGAAGCCTAAGGACCCCGTCCGAGGCTCGACTCCTCAGGACCCATTTAAGCCAGACGCACAAGGTGGCGCATGCGTCTGGAGTTCGTTTCTATCAGGAGTTCGTTTTCTGCCTATCATTCTCAAACAAATAAAAATAAAGCGAAAACGTATTTTTTTAAAAAAAAAGTTTTTAAAACTATGCATCAGAGACTAGCTTGTGATCTTCAGTAGTCATCTTTCAGATCTCAGCTGCAGACTTTAAATATGAGATGACTGAAGAAAATTACTGACTTGTCCAGGCCTATTTCAGCAAGGTTAGAGAAAACTGTCCCTGCACCATAAATTCTGCAGGTGAAAAGTCTGCATCTCTCTTGTTCACTGCTATACCCCGAGAACTTGGCACAGAGTAGGAGCTTCACAAAGGGCTGAAGAACCGGTATTATAACGCAGAGGGTGTTAGAATAAGGAAGAGATGTCAATCAATCTGTCCGCGTTCTTCTCGGCGTGGCGGCGAGTGTGAACGTCCCCTGAAGCCGTGTCTCCAATCCTAAAGAACTTCACAAAGTCCCACCACAGCTCATTACTCTGATCATGTGTCGGCTCAGCTCTGGATGCGGTGACAGCAGTGCCCTGGTCCGCCCCGGGCCTCCCCGAGTCAGGGGCCGGTGTAGAGCCCCGCTGAAACAGGCCGCGGCAGAAGAGAGGGGCGGCTGCCCAGCGAGGACTGACACGGAACTGGAGCGAGGGCGCGCGGGGACTCACCTCGGGAAGGGACTTGCCGCAGCTCAGACTGTAGATCTTCACCTCGTTGAGGCTGGAGACCTGCATGGCAGCGCCGAGCAGCGGAGACCCGCGCCGCCGCTCACACTCTCCGGCCCGTGCCACCCACCACCCGAATCCCAGGCCAGGTGCCGCCTGGCTCCGCGGCGTGGGGCTGCGGGCGCGCGCTGATGACGCACTTCCGGACACCGGAAGCGCTCACTCGTGAGGAATCCGGGAAGAACCGTAGAGGAGCAGCAGGAATAGTCTTTTGCGTCGCTGGCCCCGAAATGTGGCGGTTGTGGGGCTGCCCGGGAACCCCACGAGCTAAGGCGTCCGGGTGCGGGTTAGGAGGGAAAGCGTGCTCTTCCCACGCCTCCAGCGGGGCGTTAGAGAGGAGCTGAGGCTGGAGGACGGCGGCTGGAGGCCCGCTGAGACGACACAGCAAGACCTGTTTCCGCAGGCACTTGACATTCCTGTGCTAATCAAGGGAGTAAGAGAAGAAGCAGACCAAAAAGAAAACGCAAATAGTAAAAGAAGACGTGAGATCGGGTTTGAACCGGATAGCCTTTGACACGGCCGTTGTGACAGTGATGACAGACACTTATGTATCGTTTTCAGAAACTTTATTTTTTAATTTTTACTTTTTTTTAATTAAAAATTTTTATTAACATTTTCCATGATTATAAAATATATCCCATGGTAATTCCCTCCCTCCCCACCCCCACACTTTCCCATTTGAAATTCCATTCTCCATCATATTACCTCCCCATTACAATCATTGTAATTACATATATACAATATCAACCTATTAAGTATCCTCCTCCCTTCCTTTCTCTACCCTTTATAATTTTTACTTTTTATTGACAACTTCTATACTTAAAATTAACTATACCTCCTTCCCCTCCCCCACTTTCCCCTTCACAACTCTGCTCTGCATCATATCCCTTCCCTATCTTCATTAGTCTCTCTTTCAATTTAATCTCACCATCTTTTTCTCCCATTATGAGGGTCTTGTGTAGTTCTTGATAGTCCGATACAAACTGCCTCTGTTGTCTAGATCTGAGGACTCGAGATTTTTTGTGAGGGGTAGTTTGGTTTGGTTTCCTGAAGCCTTTTTTTTTTTTTTTCCTCGAGGTAGGGTCTCACTCTGGCTCAGGCTGACCTGGAATTCACTATGTAGTCTCAGGGTGGCTTCGAACTCACGGCGATCCTCCTACCTCTGCCTCCCGAGTGCTGGGATTAAAGGCGTGCGCCACCACACCCGGCCTGAAGTCTTTATCTAAATGCACATCATATATTAACCCATTTTTATTGACAAGTTTTCATACATATACATAATATATTTTGAACATAATCCTCTTCCATTACTTGAGGGGTTTTTTTGTTTGTTTTTGTTAGGGTTTTTTTGCTTTTTTTTAAATTGTTTTTTGGTTGTTTTGTTTTCTCGAGGTAGGGTCTCACTCTAGCCCAGGCTGACCTGGAATTCACTATGTAGTCGCAGGGTGGCCTCGAACCCACTGCAATCCTCCTACCTCTCCCAAGTTCTAGGATTAAAGGTGTGTGCCACCACGCCCGGCTTACTTGAGAATTTTTAAAAATAGTTTTATTTACTTGAAAGAGAGAAAGTATGGGCATTCCAGGGCCTCTTGCTGCTGCAAAGGAACTACAGACACATGTTGTTGTTTGTTTTGTTTTGTTTTTGTTTTTTGTGAGGGCTGGGGAATTGAACTCTGGCCAACAGGGTTTGCAGGCAAGCACCTTTAACTTCCGAGTCATCTCCCCAGCCAAGAAAATTCTTAGATGAAAACAGGAAAGTGTAGGCTGTGTAGTCCATAGTCCTTTTGAAATTGGAACATACTTCTCTCCTCCCTAACTAAACAGTGCTTTCAAATCATACACTGGAGAAAACTGCTAATTAAAGATTTTGTGTCCCAAAATAGCTCTACCCTATATTACCTGATTAAGTTAGTCCTCACATTAGGGACAACAGAGACTCAGCACATAATACCTCAAATCAAAGGGATTTTAAAAGTTATTTCTTCACAATTAGGTCTGTTTCTGGACTCTAGACCCTCCCCTCCTTTATTTATGAACTCCAGATGCACACACTACTTGTGCCTCTGGCTTTATATGGGTACTAGAGAATCGAACCTGAGTCTTTTGGCTTTGCCTGGCAAGCACCTTAACTGCCAAGCAATTGCTCCAGCCCTCTAGACCCTATTTCTGTTTTACTTGAAAATCACCACTATTGCTTAACAGCACCCATATCTTAGCATGCCTGCAATCAGCTTCCTTAACTGAACTCTCAGCATTCCATGGTGTTCTTTTTCTTGGTTCATTGAATTCCTGCTGTTTTCACAGCTACGCAGGCTAGAACTGTAGCTTGATTTTCCACCCATTTCTACCTCTGATCCTCATAATTGGAACCTAAATCTTGGCATTTCTAAGTCTGCATGGTTTAATAAAAATAATGAAAAAAAAATAGGGCCTGGCTATGCCTTTAATCCCAACAGTCAGGAGGTGGGTCTCTGGTGATTCCAAATCCCATCAAGGTCACAGTGAAGATGAACCATCACAGTAGCATTTGTAGCAGCTGCTATACTCATGTTCCTGTTCTCTGCTGAGCCATCTTCTGCCAGGTATTGCCTCTCGATTTTAGGCCAAGATTGGATTTGAGGTTCCAGTACACTGGAATCATGAGCCACTACTTTTACTGTCTGGGCTCAGTGTTTAGGAATGGAGGATGACAGGACATAATCTCATAGGGACAAGTCTAAGACATGTGAAAGTCAAATGATGTCATGGCCCATTGTGTGAATGAAGGTTTTACAGTTGACCAAACCAAGGACAGGATGGGAAGAATTAAATCACTCAGAAAATGTGGAGATGTGGGTAGAGAAAAAAATATAAGAACTCTTGCAGTAGACAGCAGAGGCAGCTGGTCATCAACAAAACAGTGTGAATTCCTACATTTAATTTCAATTATGTTGCTTAAATTTTTGTCCAAAAACCAAACAAAAAGGTTTTGCTTGAAAATAATGCATAATCGGAACGAGAAGGGTCTGGAAGTTCTGGCACTGGTGAACAAAAGGAAGATCAGAAAGAGGAGAAACAGTAGTTTATTATAGAACGTTATACGATGAAAGGACAAGATACTATGAAATAGCTTGGGAGTGAAGGGACTTCCTGAGCAGAAAGGGGCAAACTTCAGTCTTTTTACTGTATTTTTGCAGTATTCTATATATAATTTCCTTAATATGTAAATTTAGTGACAATTAACTAACACATTTAATGGTCGGTAAAGCCAGCAGTAGCAAGTTCACAATGTTCAGTCCCTAACCTATTTTTCAGTTGCATGTAAGGGGTTGGGGTCAGATTATTTACCAATCATTATAAAAATATATGGTTTGTGCTCAAGTGGCTACATTTTAATAAGAATGAAAACAGTTTTCACAACACCATGAAGGTAGTCTGCATTGGACAGTGAATGAAACCATGTGGCAGTCCTTTTGGCCAAGAGTACTGCTGTAAAGAAAAGCCTTTGTGAACATGGGCTCCTTTAGCTGCTGCCTTGTGGGGCAATGGTTGTGGGTTGTAAGCAGCTAAGTCAGTGAAAAACTGAGCTAGCTGTGTTAGGGATAGCCTTTAAAATAAGGCATGATGAAGTCCCTCGTGTTGCTGAGGTATATTTGCTTGCTACCCTCTTGGCCTGTGTCTGGCACTTATATCCTTGATTCTTTTTGATCCATTCTGTATTTTTTTAAAATAAAATATGGAAAGCATTAAAAAAAAGAAAATAATGCATAAATTTGTTTTGGTTTATAATAATGCAAGAATTAAAGGAATAATGTATTATTTCATAATGAATTGCTATCTGTGTGCGGGCACACAGATACAGAGAACATACATTCTACCACTGTATAACACCCTCAGCTCATATCTGAACATCTTTAGCATTTATTTATTTATTTGGGGGCTTTCTTTGTTGTTACCTTTTGGGTTTTTAAAGTTTTATTTATTTATTTGAGAGCCACAGATAAGAGAAAGAGGCAGAGAGAGAGAACGCACGCAAGGGCTTCCAGCCACTGCAGATGAACTCAAGACACGTGTGCCCCCTTGTGCATTTGGCTAACATTGCTTCACAGGCAAGCACTCAACTGCTAATCTCCCCAGCCTGCTTTTTGGTTTTGTGAGGTAAGGTCTTGCTCTGGCCCATGCTGACCTGGAATTCACTATGTAGTCTCAGGGTGGCCTCAAACTCATAGTGATCCATCTACCTGTGCCTCCTGAGCACAGGGATTAAAGGTGTGCACTACCATGCCCAGCTATTTTTCTGACTTAATAAAATTTTACTTTTCCATATGATGGGTACAGGATCATGCCACACCAATCAGGTGTCCATTTGTTACTGTGTTAACAATCCTTTATCTCTTAATGTTACAAACTACACTGGAAACTGATTAAAGTCTCATTCTTGTCAAAAATTTTTTTACTTTTCCAAATGTACAATTGGTTGAACCTGTTCATGTATCCTTGCTTGCAGCATGGGCATCACTTCCTTTAGTTTTTCTGGTGTAAATCACTTGAGCTCTTTGCATGGAAACTAGTTTGATGAGTTCTGAAGGGCCATCCTGGCCAGGGAACCATGAATCTTCAGTCCCTCAGAGACCACAGCTGGGGTACTAAAATTCAAGTTGGGAACATCTTTCCAGAGTTTGTCATAAGTAGCTTTGTCAAACAGAACTAGGTTGTTGAGATTGTCCCAAACTTTGCCTTTGGACCACTTCCTTTTGGCCTTGTCCCCAGACTTGTTTATTGGGTTTTTTCCTTTCTTAGCTGACTTTCTGGCATCTTTCTTCTTGTCATTCTTGGTCAACACAGAGAGAAGTTCAGAGAGCCCTTAGTCTGGAATTACAGGGATGTATCACCACACATGGCCATGTTTTGTACACCTTGAATAAAATTAAATAAAATTATGAATAATTAAGACTTGCCAACTATAGTGACACATACTGGTGACCTCAGCAACTTTGGACAGGATAAAGAATTCAAAGCCAGCTTGGACAACTTAATCAATAACAGGAGCTGGAGAGATGGCTTAGCAGTTAAGGTGCATTCCTGTGAAGCCTAAGGACCCTGGTTCGATTCTCCAGGTCCCACATAAGCCAGATGCACATGGTGGCGCATGCCTCTGGAGTTCGTTTGCAGTGGCTGAAGGCCCTGGTGCACCCATTCTCTCCCTCCCTTTCTCTCTCTCTCTTTCTCTCTCTCTAATAAATAAAACTATAATGTAAATTTTTTTTTAATCAACAACAGGGCTGGAGAGATTGCTTAGTGGTTAAGGCACCTGCCTGCAAAGCCAAAGGACCCAGGTTCAATTTTTCAGGACCCATTGTAAGCCAGATGCAAAAGTGGCACATGCATCTGGAGTATGTTTACAGTGGCTGGAGGCCCTGGCACACCCATTCTCTCTCATTCTCCCTCCCTCTCTCTCTTCCTCCCTCCCTCTCTCTCTCTGCCTTTTCTCTATCTTTCAAATAAATAACTATAAATTAATTTTTTAAAAATCAACAAGGGCTGGAAAGATGGCTCAGCAGTTAAGGTGCTTGCCTGCAGAGCCTAACTACCTGAGTTCTATTATCCAGTGCCCACGTAAAATAGATGCACAGGATGACTGGTGCATGTGTCTAGAGTTCCTTTGCAGCAGCTAGAGGCCCTAGTGCACTCATTTTCTGTCTCTCTGCTGGGTGTGGTGGTGCACATCTTTAATTCTAGGATTCTAGAGGCAGAGAGGTAGGAGGGTCACTGTTGAGTTGAAAGCCAGCCTGAGACTACACTGTGAATTCCAGATCAGCCTGGGCTATAGCAATGCCCTACCTCAATAAATAAATAAATAAATAAATAAGCTGCATCACTTGGGAAGCAGAGGTAAGAGAATTACCCTGAGTTCAAGGCCACCCTGAGACTACATTGTGAGTTTCAGGTCAACCTGGGCTAAAGTGAAACCCCACCACAAAAAAAAAAAAAAAAAAAAAAAAAAGAAGAAGAAGAGAAGGAAGAGGAAGAAGAAAATAATTAATGGCAAAGGGGGCTGGAGAGATGGCTCAGTGGTTAAGGTGCTTGCCTGCAAAAGCCTAACACCCCAAGTTTAATTCCCCAATACCCATGCAAAGCCAGATGCACAAAGTGACGCATGCAGCTGGAATTATGTTTGCAGAGGCTGGAGGCCCTATCACTCCCACATTCTCTCTCATCTCTGCTTACAAATAAATAAAATACATTTTTTTAAAAAAAAAAATCAGTCATGCTTGCTTTGGCAGCACACATACTAAACTTGGAACAATACAGAGATTATTAACATGGCTCTGTACAAGGATGGCATGCAAATTCATGAAGTGCTCCGTACCCTGAAACCATGAGGAGGAGGTCCAGCGTTCTCTCCTGAGCATGAAGCCAGTTGTTGGTGTTGCTTTGCTGCAACTGACACTTGCCATTGATGATCATTCCTGTTTGTCTTTGGGGGAGCTGGGAGGTGGGGAGAATGCAGTCTGAGTGGAAAAAAAAAATCAAGGGCTGGGCAGATGGCTTGACAGCTAAGGCACCTGTCTACAAAGGTCAAAAGACCCAGGTTCAATTCCCCAGGACCAACGGAAGCCATATGCACAAGGTGGTGCATGCATATGGAGTTCATTTGCTACAGCTGAAGGCCCTGACATGCCTACTCTCTTCCTCCCTCCTTCCCTCTCTCTCTCTCTCTCTCTCTCTCTCAAATGAAAAATACATATGAATAAAGAAATAGATTTTTTTTAAGTTAAGATGTTATGAATAAGCCATATGGAAACCTACTTTATTGGATAATGGCACAACCATAAGCCATAGATTGTTACTGGAAAAACTCAATGCCAGGATACCTTCCGGTGAGTTCTTGGCCAGGGAGGTCCCTGATGCCCCCAAAACATAATAGGCCATTGCCAAGGCCCTTGGTTTAATCACCAAAAATAAATGGTAAGACCCTACTGCTGAAGATTTCCCATGTTTGGGCTGCAAGGTCACTGATAAATCAAGCTGGAGGTGAGCTGAAAATCTCCTTGTAGACCATCTGTTGCAGTCCAGTTCGCATTGCTGGTAGAAATCACCCAACAAAGAGCAGCTTCTGGGAAAAAGAGATTTATTTTGGCTTACAGGCTCGAGGGGAAGCTCCACAATGGCAGGAGAAAACGATGGCATGAGCAGAGGGTGGACATCACCCCCTGGCCAACATAAGGTGGACCACAGCAACAGGAGGGTGTGCCAAACACTGGCAAAAGGAAACTGGCTTTAATACCCATAAGCCCACCCCCAACAATACACTCCCTCCAGGAGGCATTAATTCCCAAATCTCCATCAGCTGGGAACCTAGCATTCAGAACACCTAAGTTTATGGGGTACACCTGACTCAAACCACCACACCATCTGACAGAAAGCTGAAAAAATGCTGCATGCAGCCTTATGGGAGAGAGAAGTCATCAGCAGTGATAAACAACAAGGGACACTGCAAGCCTTAAGATTGGCCAGGCCAAATGAGCCAACAGGTGCAATAGTGGCATATCTGTTATGGGGGAAACCGACCACTCTCTACTTGGACTGGACACCCACTCCATGGGAGGGAATACATGCCTGGTACTCAAAACCTAGTCAAAAGTCTATGGTGGGGAGGTCATGACCCCTAGGGGTGTAACGCCTGTTAGTGTCTGGCTAAATGCATATATTATGCTCACCAAACTGCCCTGTAAGCACATTTCTTAATGTTCATATCCATATATTAATGCTACTCTTACTTTTGGTTACAGAAGCTTCTATTTTCAGATGGCAGTGATCACTAGTATCACTCAAAAGACATCATAGTGCTGAGAAGAAGTGACAGTGGAGTGTTCAGCACTGAGACATCTCTATCACACCTTCCAAGGCTCAGGGTTCATTGCAGAAGAGGTGGCAG
Source organism: Jaculus jaculus (assembly GCF_020740685.1). Lineage (NCBI taxonomy): Eukaryota > Metazoa > Chordata > Mammalia > Rodentia > Dipodidae > Jaculus > Jaculus jaculus. The sequence continues at coordinate 125,608,997 of NC_059106.1, read as the reverse complement.
AAAGAATGTAAGAGTCACAAAATGTCCTAGATATCCATGACCTTGCAGTGCCTGGTACTACCAGCACAAGACCCTCATAATAGGAGGAAAAGATGAGGACATCAAAATAAAAGAGAGACTGAGAGAGGGAGGGGATATGATGGAGAAGGAAGTGGGGGAGGAGAGTGAATTATCATGTTTTATTATCTATAATTATGGAAGTTGTCAACAAAAAAGCTTTTTAAAAAATAAGAATATGGGGCTGGGGAAATAGCAGTTAAGGCATTTGCCTGCAAAGCCTAAGGACCCTGCTTCAATTCCTCAGGACGTAAGCCTGATCCACAAGTGGGCACATGCATCTGGAGTTCATTTGCAGTGGCTGGACGTCCTGGCATGCCCATTCTCTCTTTCTCTCTGCCTCTTCCTCTAGCTCTCTCTCAAATAAATAATAAATGATAAATAAATAATTAATTAAAATAAGAATATGGGCTGGAGATATGGCTTAGCAGTTAAGGCACTTAACTGCAAAATCTAAGGACCTGAGTTCGATTCCCCAGTACCCATGTAATGCCAGATATACAAGGTGGGACTATGTCTGGAGTTCATTTGCAGTGGCTAGAGGCCCCAGCATGCTCATATTCTCTCTCCCTCTCTCTCAATTTCTATCTGCCTCTTCATCTCTGTCAAATAAATAAATTAATGCAATATTTTTTAAATGAAAAATAAGAATAAATCAGTGTAGCTGGGCTTGGGGTGTACACCTTTAACCCCAGGACATTGGAGGCAGGATCACTATGAGTCTGAGGCCAGCCTGGAGCTACAGGGCTCACCCTACCTAGAAAAAAACAAACAAAAAAAATTCAGGGTTTATTGTGTGTATAGTAGGCATTCTAACTTAAATGTTTTAGATAGGGTCTCTCATTTGGCCCTTGCCTAAACTAATCCTTACCAGGGAGGTAATATTATATTCCAGTTTTGTAAATGGAAAAAAATGAGACTTAGGTTGGCAAAGTAGAAGCTGGTGCCAATGCCTGTAAGCCCCAGCTCTCAGGAAGCTGAGGCAGGAGGAGTGCCACAAGTTTGAGTCCAGGCTTGGCTATGTAGTGGATGTGGTAGTTTGAATTAGGTGTCCCTTATGAACTCATGTGTTCTGAATGCTAGGTCTCCAGCTAGTAGCAATTTGGGAATTGGATCCTCCTGGAGGCAGTGTATTGTAGGGGGCAGGCTTATGGGTGTTATAGCCAGCTTCCCCTTCCCAGTGTTGGGCACACTCTCCCTCTGCTGTCCACTTGATTTTGGCCAGGAGGTGATGTCCAGCCTCTGCTCATGCCATGTTTTCCCCTGCCATCATGGAAAGTCTGTAAGCCAAAATAAACCCTTTCTTCCCACAAGCTGCTTTTATGCCAGCAACGTGAAGCTAACTGCAACAGTGGATTACAGCTAGCCTGGGCTTCAGACGGAGACCCTGTCTAAACACATGTACGCATGCATACATGCACACACACATGCGTGCCCATGCAAGAGAGAGACCCCAAGCTGTAAACCAGTTGCTGATTCTATGTAAGGGGCTCATGAGTTGCTATAAATACTGCTTTTTAAATTTAGGGGCCAGGCATGGTGGAGCATGCCTTTACCTTTAATCCCAGCAGAGGTAGGAGGAGTTCCATGAGTTTAAGGCTACCCTGAGACTACATAGTAAATTCCAGGTCAGCCTGGGCTAGAGCAAGACCCTATCTTGAAAAAAAAATCAAAAAGGAAAAGAGAAACAAATTACCAAGTTTGCACCATGAGACAGGATTCAAACCTGACCTGGGTAGCTTTGTCTTTAGCTCTTTTCTCCTCTCCAGCTCTTGCCCTTCTTCCTGTTCTGCAGTTATAGCCCTCAGGGTTCTTATTTGCAGACAACAGTCAATGTAAAAGAAAAGGGAAGCTAAGTGTAGTGGTGGTCTGCAATCCTAGCACTCAAGAGGCTGAGGAAGGAGGCACAAGTTTGAATCCAGCCTGGGTTACAGTGTGAGACCCTGAACCAACAACAAAAATTTTAAAATAGGAATTGAGATTTCTCAGTGGGTAAACAAACTTGTGCAAGCATGCGGGCCTAAGAAGGCCTGAATTCGATCACCAGCACTTGGGAGACAGAGGTAAGTGGATCACTGAATTCAAGGCCACCCTGAGACTATACAGTGAATTCCAGGTCAGCCTGAACTAGAGTGAAACCCTACCTCGAAAAACAAAAACAAAACAAAACAAAAAAGCCAGGGGTGGCCACACATACACTTTTTTTTAAAAAAATTTTTTAATTTATTTATTTGAGAGCGACAGACACAGAGAGAAAGACAGATAGAGGGAGAGAGAGGGAATGGGAGCGCCAGGGCTTCCAGCCTCTGCAAACAAACTCCAGATGTGTGCGCCCCCTTGTGCATCAGGCTAACGTGGGACCTGGGGAACCAAGCCTCGAACCCGGGTCCTTAGGCTTCACAGGCAAGCGCTTAACTGCTAAACCATCTCTCCAGCCCCACACATACACTTTTAACCTCAATCCTGTAGGAACTGGAAACTAGAACATTGCTGGGACCACTGATTAGTCAGACTGACTTAAAAAATGGCAGCATTGGGTTCAATGAGAAATTCTGTTTCAGGGGAACACAGAAGAGTGATGGAAGTGGACATTTGATACCTCATCCATCCTCTGCACATGCATGTCTGCACACACACACACCACATTCACACATACTATACACACACCAAAAAAAAAAAAAAAAACTAAAAGGAAAATGAATGTACAAAGGGGATACCACGCAGCTCACAGAATCCTCAGAGAAGTTGAGAAGCCAGCTCAGAAGCTGTGTGGGATACGGGAGCCCCTGGGCAGCCGTCAGGCCCTTGTCTAAATCTACCTCTTGAGGACAGACTCTGGCCTCTACAGTTTGCTGCACTTAAAAGCTCAGCTCGGGAGGAAATGTTGATTCTTTGTTCTTTGTCGGCCTGACTACCATTTCCATATCCATTCCACAACCAAAATGGCCAACCCTGAGTCACTGGCCCCACCAGCTCCTGGGAGGTTGAGAAGTGTGAATGAGCTGCTCTGGGCTTCTGGGCTGAGACTCCACATATCTTGGGTGAGAAGGGATCAGTTTCCACCACATGTACCTTTGGGCTTTCAGTCAGTGTGGGCACTCTTGACCTCCTCCCAGATGACTCTGTGGTAGGTTCTCCCCATTCAGCCTCCTGTCCTGGGGTTTCAGGCTGCCTACCGGGGGGCAAGGGGGTGCTTCTAAGAGTTCTAAAGTCCCTCCAACTTGACAAAAGCTTCCTTCTTTTTCTTTTCTTTTTAAAAAAATATTTTCATTTTTATTTATTTATTTGAGAGAGAGAGAGAGAGAATGGGCATGCCAGGGCCTCCAGCCACTGCAAATGAACTCCAGACGCATGCACCACTTTGTTCATCTGCTATATATGGGTCCTAAGGAATTGAATCTGAGCCCTTTGGCTTTGCAGGCAAGCACCTTAACCACTGAGCAATCTTTGCAGCCTCCTTCTTCTTCCTCTTCTTCTTCTCCTCCTCCTTCTTTTTCTTCTTCTTCTTCTTTTTTTTTTTTTTTTTCTGAAGTAGGGTCTCACTCTAGCCCAGCCTGACCTGGAACTCACTTTGTAGTCCCAGACTGGCCTCAAACTCACAGTGATCCTCCTACCTCTGCCTCCCAAGTGCTGCGATTAAAGGCATGCGCCACCTCATCTAGCTATGTGCAACTTCCTATAGACTAGATGGAGTTCTCATCCAACGACCCAAATCAAGTTAGAAATGACTGCCTGGTTTGAGCTTCAGAAGCAGCTCATCCTGCTTTGCCAGAGGCATGAGCCAAGCTCAAGCTTCATGGACAGAAAATGAGGTTCACACTAAAGCCAAGGTCATTCTTCACCTCCTCTTCTGTCCATGAAGCATTGCAAGAGATCTATGGGTAGAACTTCCAACTGAACCCTGAACTCACCTCACCCCCGATCATCAGCACCAAACAACTTCAGTTCCTCACCCTCCAAATCAGATGTACCCGCTCTGCCCCCAAAGCTGGGTTCCTGGATTCCCACCTCCCCGCGCAGCCCGCTGGTCCACGCCACCACCCACGACCCGAGCGCACAGGAGCGCGCTGTCTGAACACCGGTGTTGACTCTTGCAACCTGCAGTGATGGTCAGGCTCTTCCTCAGTCCACAGCAGGCTGCGCGGTGGGGCCCTCAATGGGAGAGTTCCTGTCTAGCAAGGACAAAGCGTTGGGCACAACTCCCAATGCCACAACTAATAACACATTGCATCAAGTGGTATCATTGCCCCCTGCACGCCTCAGAGCACTCACATTTAAATCGACATCCCTGAGGCTTGGGTTATAGCTGGGGGTAGAACACTTGTCTTGCATGTGCAAGGCCCTGGGTTCAATCCTTAGCACCACAAAAAAAGAAAGAGAGAGAAAGAAAAAAAAGAAAATTGACAGTGGATTGGCATTTCTTCCTGTTCCAACCCTGCTATCTTACTGACCTCATCTCAGTGCCTCCTCTCTGTCCACTCGCTTGTCAGGCCTCAGGGGCTCTGCACTACTTGTCCTTTGTGTCCAGAATGCTCCAAGCCCAGTTTCTTCATGACTGGCTGCTGTGCACCATCCAGATCCGAGCTGAAACATTATCCCCTCAGAGATGCCTCCCAGGACCCGAAGCAGTGGCCCCGCCCCCAGCAGTCTCCGTCACACTGAAGGGGTTTACTGTCTTCCTTGCACTTGTAACTTGAAATGCCCTGCTTCTGTGACACCTGTGCATTCTTTTGATTATTATTTATTTATTTTGGTTTTTCAAGGTAGGGTCTCATTCTAGTCCAGGCTTGCCTGGAATTCACTATGTAGTCTTATGGTGGCCTTGAACTCACAGTGATCTTCCCACCTTTGCCTCCGGAGTGGTGGGATTAAAAGTGTGTGTCACCACACCCGCGACACTTCAGCATTTTTATCCTCGGAGTCTCTGTAATGCGAGCCCTGTGAGAATGCCCACCTTGTTCATCTGATTGCTGTGTATGCAGTGCAAAGAGCAGAACAATCGCAATGTAACTGAATGAATGACAGAGAAAGATGTTCAGTTAAGTGTTTGCCCAAGATTGACCATGTGTCACAGACTTGTTCCTCTGAGGCAGATACTTACTGAGCTTTTGCTCTTCTTGCCTTGTGGCCCCCCATCTGCTTTTCTGTCTATCTGCCTGTCTTTCCCTGGAGTAATGAGATACCTGCGAGCTAGCCAAGGCCTTTCCAGTCAACATGCGAAGTTCCCCCATCTGTTTCCTGGAATTGTCAATTATGCTGTTCAGAACCTGCACAGAAGTTTTTTCTTCTTCTCTTCCTTCCCTCCTTCCCTCCTTCCTTTCTCCCTTCCTCTTTTCCTCTCCCCTCCCCCGTTCCTTCCTTTGCAAAGTCTCACTCTATACCAGGCTGACCTGGAACCTGTGGTGAACCTCCTACCTCTGCCTCCTCAGTGCTGTGACTAAAGGTAAGTGTCACCATGCCTGGTTGCACAATGGGATTTTTTATACCTTAAGAATATCATGGGGTGGAAGAGCTGTCTCAGCAGTTAAGGCACTTTCCTAAAACTTTCCATGTTTGATTCCCCAGGACTCACGTAAGCCAGATGCACAAGGAGGAGCATGAATCTGGAGTTTATTTGCAGTAGCTGGAGGCCCTAATGCACCCATTCTCTCTCTCTCTCTTTTTCTCTCTCTCTCTCAAATAAATAAAATAAAAATAAAGAAAAATGTTTTTTTTTAAGAATATAATGAAACAGGGACAAGGAAGATGGCTCAGCAGTAATTCTGAGTAAATAGATGAACAGATCACCGGGGATGCAAAGGTCTAAGTGAAGTCAGGGGAATTGATTGAGTAAAGGAAGTGTGGTAGGAGGGTTAATCAAATTTCAGACGTTATGAATAAGCCATATGGAAACCTACTTTATTGGGTAGTGGCACATGCAGAAGCCATAGATTGCTACTCGAAAAATGTCAGTGCCAGATATGGGATACCTTCCAGTGAGTTGTTTAGCTGGGGAGGCCCTTGATGCCCACAAAATATTACAAGCCATTGCCAAGGGTTTTGGTTTCCCACCAGGAATAGATAGCAAGACCCTACTGCTGAAGACTCCACATGCTTGGGCTGCAAGGTCACTGGGAAATTAAGCTGGAGATCAACTGAAAACCTCCTCTCTGTTAACCAGCTGACAGAAAGTTGGATGAAGCTCTGCTGCATGCAGCCTTACATGAGAGACAAGTCATCAGCAGTGATAAACAACAGTAGACACTGCAAGTCTTAAGGTTGGGCAGCCAGGCCAAATGAGCCCACTGGTGCAATGTCTGTTATGGGGAAACCAACCATTCTCTGATTGGACTGGAGATGCCACAGGACAGAATATATGCCTGGTACTGAAAACCTAGTCAAAAGCCTGTGATGGGGGAGGTCATGAACCCTAGGGGAGTAACACCTGCTGGTGTCTGGCTAAATGCTCACCAGACTGCCCTGTAAGCATTTTCTCTTGATGTTCATATCCACATATTAATGCTCTTCTCACTTTTGGGTACAGAAGGTTCTTTTTTTAAGACAGCAGTGACCACTAGGATGACCCAAAAAGACACCATAGTGCTGAGAAGTGACAGTGGAGTATTCAGCACTGGGACATCTCTATTACACCTGCCAAAGTTCAGGGTCCATTGCAGAAGAGGTAGAAAGAATGTAAAAGCTAAAGGAAGAATAAGACTGTTTATAATGCAGTCATTCAGACACAAAATGGCCTGGATACCTACGACCTCTCAGCGCCTAGTACTACTTACACAAGACCCTCATAATGGGAGGAACAGATGATGATATCAAAATAAAAGAGAGACTAACTGAGAGGGTGAGGGGATATGGTGAAAGGTAGATTTGTGAAGGGGAAAGTAGGGTAAGGGAGGGAATTATCATGGCTTATTATCTGTAATTATGGAAGTTGTCAATAAAAAATAAAAATCCAGGTATGAAGATGTGTGGTTGCAATATCCCAGATTTATGGAGGTAGAGACAGGAGGACCCCTGGGGCTCCCTGACCCTGCTGGTCTAGCCTAATTAGGCAAGTTCAAGGCTAGTGAGAGAGTCAGTCTCAACAAAGGTGGATAGCACCTCAGGTTAGCTTCTTACCTCCCCACACACTCACCCACCCCCACACAAGAACATGCACACACTAAATAAAAATAAAGGATTGTGTGAGTATACTGGGCCCTATCTAGAGACCAACTGATTATTAACTTGGATTACAGCTGCAAAATCTCTTACTATATATGCACATATATATATAGTACATGTAACATGGCTTACCATAATGTCCTGTCATAGTCACAGGAAAGGGAACTATACAAAGGTGAGGCTTTGGTTTTTGGCAATTTTGTTTTTACAAGAGAGAGAGAGAGAGAGACACAGAATTGGTGCTCTGGAACCTCTAGCCAATGCAATCAAACGCCAGATGCATGTGCCGCCTTGTGCGCATATGCGATCTTGTGCGCTTGCGCCACTTGTGCGTCTGGTTTACGTGGGACCTGGAGAGTTGAACATGGGTTCTTAAGCTTCACAGGCAAGTGCCTGAACCACTGAGCAATCTCTCCAGCCCGGTAAGGCTTTTTATTGGGTTATCTTAGAATTCTGCCTGTCACTGGGTCTTATGTAGTCATCGTCATGGTCCTTCTCCTTCTCAGAGTCACCACCACCATGGATCCAGTTATTTCCCCTATGCTTGGGAAAAAGTGAGTCACTCCTCCCACTATACAATAGGTTCCTGGTAAATAGCAGGAATAGTAGTTACTTTACTCATTGCTGTGACCTGGCAAGAAGTAGTTTAAGGCAGGAAAGGGTTCATTCTGGCCTACAGTTTTAAGGGGATGTACTTGGGCTGACCAGATGGCTTAGCCATTAAGGCAGGCCAGTGAAGCCTAAGAATGCTTGTCAGAATCTCCAAGTCCTCTATACCCAGATGAAAAAGTGACACAAACTTGCAATGTTGCACATGTGCACAAGGGGGCACACAAGTCTGGAATTCTTTCACAGTGTCTGAAAGGCTCTGGTGTGCCCATTCTCTTTCTTTCTCTCTCTCAGTAATAATACTACTACTAATAATAATAATGAAAGTTTTCAAGAGGATGCACTCTATCATGGTGGGGAAGGCAGAGCTACAGGAGCAGAGGTGACCACATTGTGTCTGCAGTCAGGAAGAGGGAGTGAATGAGAGAGTGAACGGGAAGTGGTACCAGGCTATGAAACCTCAAGACCTGTTCCTAGTATTCCAATTCCTCCTGATAGGCTCTGCTTCCTAAAGGTCCCACAACAGCACCACCATCTGGAGACCAAATTTTCAACACATGAACGTTGGTTGGGGAGAGGGGAGAGGATTTTACATTCAAACCATAACACAAAGGTTTGCAAAATTAAATTTAGTTAGATACACACTTTCAACTATTAATATATGTAAATACCATATTTAAACTTTTTATTAATTTACTTATTTATTTAAAAGGGAGAAAGAGAAAGTGCCAGATAGAAAGGCCAGGGCCTTCAGTTGTTGCAGATAAACTCCAGACACATGCATCACCTTGTGCATCTGGCCTATGTGGGTCCTGGAGAATCAAACCAGGGTCCTTTGGCTTTGCAGACAAGCACCTTAACTGCTAATCCATCTCCCCAGCCTCATGGAAATACCACATTTATATCCAAGTAAAATGCCTTTTGGAGGTACTATAACATGTTTGTAACTTTGCATTATTTTATTTTATTTATTTATTTTTAATATTTTTACTTATTTGAAAGCAGAGAGAAAGAGAGAGAGTGAAAATTTGTGTATCAGGGCCTCCAGCTGCTGCAAATGAACTCCAGATGCATGTGCCACTGTGCATCTGGCTTTATGTGGATACTGGGGAATTGAACCTGGGTCATTAGGCTTTGCAGGCAAGCTAAGCCATCTCTCCAGCCCAGTTTTACATTATTTTAATGTTTCTTTACTCTTACATATTTATACTGTAGCCATATTCATACAACAAATGTTTCTACTACATTCTAGGCACCAGCCAGGCATTTGTTGACGTCTTATTTAGGTTGTAAACAGGTAAAGACAAGATTCGGGTGATGGGAAACATTTGAAAATGCTTTGTAGGCACCATAAAGACAAGGCATTATATTACAGTTACTTCATACTGAATCAGCATTTGGATTCCAGCACATTAGATAAACCTGACATTTTCAGAGATGGTCATGCACTGTGTACTTTGGTGCGTGCGTGCGTGCGTGTGTGTGTGTGTGTGTGTGTGTGTGTGTGTGTGTTGTGTACCAGGTCACCTTCCACTGAAACTAAATGCCTGTGTAGCTTTATGTGGGTAGAACTGAACACTGGGCAAACAGGCTCTGTAACCTCTAAGCTATCTCCCCTCATGCTTTTTTTTTTTTTTTTTAATGTCTACACAGCTTCATAGTAAATGAACCAGGATGAGTTATTGTCTAGATATGACCAAAGCTAAGCTCCATTTTAAAGTAAGTTCATGTTCAGCTGTGTTTGCTTTAGATGGTGATTGTGGTGGTGTGATTCAGGTGTCCCCCATAAACTTAGGTGTTCTGAATGCTAAGTTCCCAGCATTCAGGCTCCTGGAGGAAGAGTATCATTGGGGGTGGGCTTACGGGTGTTATAGCCAGTTTCCCCAATGCCAGTGTTTGGCACACACTCCTATTGCTATTGTCCACCTGTTGGCCAGAGGGTGATGTCCACCCTCTGCTCATGCTATCGTTTTCCCCTGCCATTGTGGAGTTTCCCCTTGAGCCTGTCAGTGAAAATAAACCTCTTTTTCCCACAAGCTGCTCTTGGTTGGGTGATTTTGACCAGCAATGAGAACCTGACTGCAATAGCAAAGTGGTACCGAGGAGTGGGGTTGCTGCTAGACACCTGACTGTGTGGCTTTGACCTTTTGGAGCTGGTTTTCAAGAGGAACGTGGAGGGTCTTGAAACCTTGACCTAAGAGACGCCTTGCAGTGCTGTAAGTACAGCTTGATGGACTATTCTGGTCAGAGTTGAAAGACCTGAATTCAGTAAGAACTATGGACTGTGAGGTTTGGCTTATGACGGCGAGAAAGAGCTTTGCTTAGACTGGGCTAGCAGTTTGCTTTCTGTTATGCCTGTGTGCTGAGAAGTTGTGCAGGGTTGCTCTGCTTAAAAATGAACTGGTGTAAACAGAGGGATATGACACAGAAAGAAAAATCTTTGGGTGAACTGCTGCCCAGCCAGCTGCAATTGAGAGATTACAACCTTTGAGACTGGGCCAGCTGACCTGCGCTGGGGCAACAGGAAGAATGTGGACTCTTTTTTTTTGTTGTTGTTGGTTTGTTTTTGGTTTTTCGAGGTAGGGTCTCACTCTAGCCAGGCTGACCTGGAATTCACTATGGAGTCTCAGGGTGGCCTCAAACTCACGGCAATCCTCCTACCTCTGTCTCCCTAGTGCTGGGATTAAAGGCATGAGCCGCCAAGCCCAGCTAAATGTGGACTGTTTTGAAGGGGCCTGTGTGCTCAAGGAGCATCCTGTTCTTCAACGTCTGCCTTATTTCCCCTTGGATTAACAAATTGGCACCCTACCTAGTGGAGTATAAGAAGTGCAGGAAAGAGAGGGTCATTGAGTTTGTAATACAGTCTTGTGTTTTGGAAATGGCCATGGGCAATGTGAAACAGGTTTGCTGGATGCCTGCATGGAGCCCCCATGGGGCCATGAGGATGAACCATGGATTGCAGTGAAGAGCTGCCGGCCCTGATGAAGTTTTCCAGGATTGTGAGTAGCCTAGCTGGAGGGGCGGAATTGAAATACTAGAGACTTGTTACTGGTTAGAATTATCAGACCTGAAGATTTGTGATTAACTAAAGTTGTTGGACTTGAAGCTACAGTGTGATGTTTACCCTGGTTGTTTTAAATCTTGTATTGGATGAATATTTCTTTGCTATACCCAGTGCCATCTTTTGCAGTGTGAATGTTTATTCTGTGCCATTATAGGTTTGGGGGGGGGATTTTTTGGTATAATGGCTCAGTTAAAAGATCTTGGGATGTTTGAACATCATTGGAATTGATAAAAATTATGGGGACTTTTAAGGTTGGACTGAATGCATTGCATTTTACATCATGTATGGATATCAGCTTATGAGGGCCAAGGATAGAATGTGCTGGTTTGATTTGGGTGTCCCCCATAAACTTAGGTGTTCTGAATGCTAGGTTCCCAGCTTATGGAGATTTGGGAATTAACGCCTCCTGGAGGGATTTTATTGTTGGGGTGGGCTTATAGGTATTGTAACCAGTTTCCCCATGCCAGTGTTTGGCACACACTCCTGTTGCTATTATCCACCTGATGTTGGCCAGGGGGTGATGTCCACCCTCTGCTCATGCCATCGTTTTCCCCTGCCATTGTGGAGCTTCCCCTCAAGCCTGTAAACCAAAATAAACCACTTTTTCCCACAAGCTGCTCTTGGTCAGGTGATTTCTACCAGCAATGCAAACCTGACGGCAATAGTGATGCTAGTATTTTCTTTCTTTTGAGAAGAGGTCTTGTTATGTTACCCAGATTGCCCTGGGTTCAAGGATCCTCCTGCCCTGGCCTCCTGGGCAAGTGGGATTTCAGCTGCACTCATCATGTCTGGTTTTTAAAAAATATTTTATTATTTATTTTTTTGACACAGAGAGAGAAAGGTAGAGAGAGAATGGGTGTGCAAGGGCCTTCAACCACTGCAAATGAACTCCAGGCACATGCTCCCCTTTATACCTCTGGATAACATGGGTCCTGGGGAGCTGAACCTGGATCCTTGTGGCTTTGAGGCAAATGCCTTAACCACTAAACCATCCCTGCACCATGCCTGGTTTTGTTATCTTATTTTCACAAGATAATAGATCCAAACCTTGAGGTTTCCTTGTTTACTTCTGTGATGGTTCACTTTTGTGATCTGCATGACTCGAAACACACCTCTAGGCATGTCGGTGGAGGTGTTTTCAAAGAAGCCTAACTGAGGAGGGAAGCCCCACCCTGAATGTGGGTGGCATCATCCCATGAACTTGAGTTCCAAAATTGAATAAAAAGGAAAAGGGCTGGGGAGATGGTTCAGCAGTTAAAGGTGCTTGCTTGCATAGTCTGACAGCCTGGAGCTTGATTCCCCAGTACCCACATAAAGCCAGATATACCAAGTGGTATAAACATCTGGAGTTCTTTGCAGTAGCAAGAGGCCCTGGCATGCCCAATCTCCCTCCTCTTCTTCCTCTTCCTTCTCCTCCTCCCCTCCTTCCTCCTCTTCCTTCCCCCCCCCACCCTCTCCCTCTCTCTCTCTCTCTCTCTCTTTCTCTCTCTCTCTCTCTCTCTCTCTCTCTCTCTCTCTCACACACACACACACACACACACACACACACACACACACACACGAAGGAGAGAAGGGAGAGGGAGAAAGTGGGAAAGGTGTCATGTGCCTTTAATCCCACCCAGCACTTAGGATGCAGAGGTAGGAGGATCGCTGTGAGTTTGAAGCCACAGAGAAAGTTCCATCCAGGTCAGCTTGGGCTATACTGAGACCTTACCTCAAAATAAAATAATAAAATTAAAAATTAAAAAATTTAAGTAAAATTTAAAAAAGAAAGTAAGCTGAGCGTCAGCACTCATCTCTGCTTCCTGACTGCAAATTCAGTGTGACCAGCTGCCCATACTCCTACCGCCATGAGCTCTCCATGATGCCATTTACCAGCCAAGCGATTAGTGGACCATTTGTTAGGTTCTGCATATATTAGGAATATAAGACTGGATCAAACAGAGTCACAGTGATAAAGAGAAAGAGAAATAAAAGCAAGTATCTTGGCAATAAGACAGACCAGAAAACTCCTTAAATTTGACCTTAAAGACCCTCTTAAAAATCAGGTTCCAAGGGCTGGAGGGATGGCTTAATCGTTAAGGCACTTGCCAGGGAAACCTAAGGACCTAGGTTAGATTCCCCAAACCCAAATAAGCCAGATGCACAAGGTGGTGCATGCATCTGGAGTTTGCAATGGGTAGATGCCCTGGCACACCCATTCATTCTCTCTCTGTCTGTCTCTTAAATAAATAAATAAAATATTTTTTTAAAGGCACGAGGCTTCAGATCAGAATACAGTGTACACTCAACTCCAGGCACAAGCAAGTTCTGCTATGTCATTCTCCATTTCTTCTGTAATTACATTGTTACCCACAGAACCAATAACACCTAGTGTAAATGTGCATTCATTTCCATACTATCTGGTGGTGGGTGAGGGACATTTTGAACTGTTTCATGTACAGAATCCTTTGACTAAACATTGGTGACCAGTCACAGAGAATAAGCACCGGCTAATCACACTGTGTGGACTACAAACTGGCCCCAAGGTGACTTCTGTGCTTGAGTGCTTCTCACAGCCTCCTCCTTTATGATGAAACCGCTGCCTGACATTGTGGCATTTGAATGCATCCCCTCAGAACTCACAAAGCCTGATCACAGAGGGTCAACTGACACTGTCACTGGCTTCAGAACTGAGTCTCTGGACTCTAGTACTGCTGGATATTTGAACAATAACAAAAGATGAAAACCACTGATTTCAGAAGAACATTATTTGTTCGCGGATGACTTCTCTGGGGCATCTGGAGCCTCAGGGCTGCCTGTTTCCATAGAAACAAGAGATAACAAGTGTGGGCTGGGCAAAGGCCCTGTGCTACCCCACTGCCCTGCTCACACGGGCCCACGTTTGATTGGACACTCGGCCATCACTATTGCTATAAAGAGAGACAATAATAAATGATCATCAAAAGAGAGTTAAGAATGAATAAAGATATACCGAGATTGGGAGAAAATATCCCCAAAATAAATATTGGACACAAGACTAGTTTATTAGTTTCCTTCTTGTTGCCAGGACAAAATACCTGACAAAAGTCAGTTGCAGGGAGAAGGGTTCATTTCTGCTTATAGCTGGAGGCTACAGTCCATCATACAGGAAAGGCATGGCAGCAAGACTTTGAAGGAACCGGTCACATCAGCTCACAATGGAGAGGCAGAGTGTGATGACTGCTGCTGATCAGCCAGCCAGCTCTCTCCTTTGTATGCAGTCCAGACCTCCTGCCCACAGGATGGTACTTCACACAGTGAACATAGGTCTTCCAACCTCAACCTAAATAAGGTAATCCCTCATAGGCATCCCTAGGACCTAACCTACATTATCCTACACAGGTGATTCTAGGTCCTGTCAAGTTGACAATCTAAACCATCACAACTAGTGTTCAGGATGCATAAAATCTCCTATCTGGATATGGTGGTACACCCCTGTAATCCCAGTACTGGGGACACTGAGGTAGGAGGACTGTGAATTCAATGCTGTCATAGGCTGTGGAGAGCCCTGGTCTCCTAGAAAGAAAGCGGGGCTGAGAGTACATGCCTATAACTCCAGCTACTCACAAAGGTGAGGCAGGAGGATTGCAACTTTGAGGCTAAGCTGGGAGACACAGTAAGTTCAAGGCCAGTCTGGACAGATTAGTGAGTACCTGTCTCAAAGTTGAGATGAAAAAATGACTATAGTTTGGTGGTAGAATACTAGAATGTACAAGACTCTGGGCTCAATCCCTAGTTCTATTAAAAAAAAGAAAAAGAAAAAGAAAAAGAAAGTAAAGTAAAAGAACTCCTAGTACTCAATAAAGAGAAAACAATCCAATAAAATTATATATTAGTATATTCATAGCCAATAAAACACGAAAATATCTTCTACATGATGAGTCATCAGGAAAATAGAAACCAAGCCCACAATGATCAGTCACTGCACACATGTCTGAATGCTAAAACAAACAAAATATTCCAATACCAAGTATTGGTGAAATGGAGATGTACTCACCCATTATTGGAGGTATGACTAAATATAATTGCTTTGGAAAAAAGTTTAGAATTAACTTAAGTTTGGCTGGAGAGATGACTTAAGGGTTAAGGTGCTTGCCAGTGAAGCCTAAGGGCCCAGGTTCAATTCCCCAGTACTCATGTAAGCCAGATGCACAAGGCACCGCATGCATCTGGGGTTTGTTTGCAGTGGCTAGAGGCCCTGGTAGGCTTTCTCTCTCTCTCTCTTATAAATAAATAAAATATGTTTTAAAAAAGAATTAAGTTAAGTCTGTGTGTGTGTGTGTGTGTGTGTGTGTGTGTGTATGGAGAGAGAGAGAGAGGGAAATTCTCTAGATACGTATTCCACACAAATGAGCATGTATGATCACCAACAGACACAAGGATGCTCACAAAGCAATATCACGCACAGCTCCTGAGATAGAAGCCCACCAAATCCACTGCCTGCATCAAGCAGTGAATACAAAAGATAACAAGAGGTAGGAGCTGGGACTTCGGGTTAAGATGGCAGCTTAGGTACCACGCCAAAGCAGCCTAGGAGGGGAAAAACACCAAAAAAAAAAAACAAAAAACCCCAGCAAAATACACACCTTTACTAAAAAGTGAGGTGTGTAGGAAATTGAAATGGCAGTGAAGAAGTAGAAGAGATCCAGAGCTTCCAGAGCCCCAACAGGCCGGCAAAAGCAGCCCCAGCAGGTCCGCCGACCACGTTGGCAGCGGCACACAAGAAAGCCACCAGGCTCGGTTTGAGCTGCAGGAAAAGCCAGGTGAGGGGAGCTTCCACTCACACCGGTGCTCTCCTCAAACTCAAGAAACATGAAGGGAGAGCGGCAGTGAGCAATGGAGGAGCAGATCACAAAGTAAAAGAACACGTGGAACAGCTAGAGAACTAGAGCAGCTGCGGCTCCCTCCCCTCCCCCAGCACCTGTGCCCAGCTCCAGCAAACAGAGAGCAGTCCTGGACCAGCCACGCCAACTTGAGCTGACAGCGGGACCCAAGCAGGAGCAGAGGCTGGCAGCAACATCAGCGGCTCCAGCACCAGCAATAGCAGCCCCAGCAGTGGAGGATCCAGCAGCACCAGATTCAGCGGTAGCAGCAGAGACTCCAGCAGCAGCAGCAGCAGCAGCAGCAGTGGTTCCAGCAGGAGCAGCTTCAGCAGCAGCAGCGACAGACCCAGCAGTGGCAGCTTTAGCAGCAGCAGCAGCAGTGGTTCCACCAGCGGCGATGCCGATCTGCAGGGCCACAGTTGCCAGGCTTGGTTTGAGCCACAGAAAAAGCCAGTGCCCTGCTACAGAAATCAGAACAGCAGCCCAATGACACAGTCAACAACTTGACTGAGACCAAAATCATTCAAAAAGGTAACTGGGATTGATTGCACCAGGGAAGGGTCCCACTTGGTCACAAGCTGACTTGGATCCCTCAACAGACCAGAAATCTTTTTTTTTTTTTTAATTTTTATTAACATTTTCCATGATTATAAAATATATCCCATTGTAATTCCCTCCCTCCCCACCCCCACACTTTCCCATTTGAAATTCCATTCTCCATCATATTACCTCCCCATTACAATCATTGTAATTACATATATACAATATCAACCTATTAAGTATCCTCCCCCCTTCCTTTCTCTGCCCTTTATGTCTCCTTTTTAACTTACTGGCCTCTGCTACTAAGTATTTTCATTCTCACGCAGAAGCCCAGTCATCTGTAGCTAGGATCCACATATGAGAGAGAACATGTGGCGCTTGGCTTTCTGGGTCTGGGTTACCTCACTTAGTATAATACTTTCCAGGTCCATCCATTTTTCTGCAAATTTCATAACTTCATTTTTCTTTACTGCTGAGTAGAACTCCATTGTATAAATGTGCCACATCTTCATTATCCACTCATCTGTTGAGGGACATCTAGGCTGGTTCCATTTCCCAGCTATTATAAATTGAGCAGCAATAAACATGGTTGAGCATGTACTTCTAAGGAAATGAGATGAGTCCTTAGGATATATGCCTAGGAGTGCTATAGCTGGGTCATATGGTAGATCAATCTCTAGCTGTTTTAGGAACCTCCACGCTGATTTCCACAATGGCTGGACCAGATTGCATTCCCACCAGCAGTATAGAAGGGTTCCTGTTTTTCCACATCCCCACCAACATTTATGATCATTGTTTTCATGATGGTGGCCAATCTGACAGGAGTGAGATGGAATCTCAATGTAGTTTTAATCTGCATTTCCCTGATGACTAGTGACATAGAACATTTTTTTAGAGGCTTATATGCCATTCGTATTTCTTCCTTTGAGAACTCTCTATTTAGCTCCATAGCCCATTTTTTGATTGGCTTGTTTGATTCCTTATTATTTAACTTTTTGAGTTCTTTGTATATCCTAGATATTAATCCTCTATCAGATATATAGCTGGTGAAGATTTTTTCCCATTCTGTAGGTTGCCTCTTTGCTTTTTTCACTGTGTCCTTTGCGGTGCAAAATCTTTGTAATTTCATTAGGTCCCAGTGATTAATCTGTGGTTTTATTGCCTGAGCAATTGGGGTTGTATTCAGAAAGTCTTTGCCAAGACCAATATGTTGAAGGGTTTCCCCTACTTTTTCCTCTAGCACTTTCAGAGTTTCCGCAGACCAGAAATCTTAACCTCTTAATTGATACAGGATCTTGTTTTTATAATAACTACTCTGGCATAAATACTCAGTGCTGTTTTTGATTGAATGTGTACAGTGTTTAGTTCAATTTTAGAATCTACCTGTATTTTATTCCACTCAGCCTACTTGAATACTCACATAGCAGGGAAACTTAACCCCTAGGCATACCTTTGTAGATACTCTGAAAGTCTTAAGAGCCACACCTAACACCTTAAGCTCCTATCCTGAAGATATATAACATCAAATCAATTGATACAACTAAGAATACCCAGCTAGCTAGAAAATCCAAGCATTAAATTAATCCAAGATGCAAAAATATATATTATAACACAAGAAACACTAAAAAGCAAGACAATATAAATCCACCTAAAAGTATTAATGCATCAGAAATTACCTCTAGTGAGAATGAGTTCGAGGAAATGCCTGAGAAAGATATCAAAAGAATGATTGTAAATATGTTCAAAGAACTCAAAGAACAAATCAAAGGAATGAAAGAGGAAATCAAAGAAGACGCAGGACACAATTTAATGAAATAAAGAAGGCAATACAAGACATAAATAAGGAAATAGAAATAATAAAGAAAAACCAGTCAGAATTACTAGCAATAAAGAATACAGTTAATGAAATAAAAAACTGTAGAAAATCTCACCAGTAGAATGGATGAAGGAGAGGACAGAATATCTAAGCTAGAAGACCAGGTGGCAGATCTAATACAGGCCAACAAAGAGAAAGACAAACTTATACAAAAGTATGAGTGGGAATTTCAAGATATTCAGGACACTATGAAAAGATCAAACATGAGAATTCAGGGCATAGTAGAAGGAGAAGAATAACTCTCCAAAGGCATAGTAGGCATCTTCAACAAAATCATAGAAGAAAACTTCCCACAAATTGAGAAAGAGGTGCCAATGCAGATACAGGAAGCCTTTAGAATACCAGCCAGACAAAACCTGGAAAGAACCTCTCCTCACCATATCATAATCAAACTCCAAAACACACAAACCAAAGAAAAAATATTGAAAGCAGTTAGAGAGAAAAATCAAGTTACCTAAAAGGGCAAGTCCATGAGGATCACAGCAGATTATTCAACACAAACTTTAAAAGCCAGAAGGGCTTGGAGTGATATATTCCAAGTTGTGAAAGATAACAACTGTCAACCAAGGTTACTTTATCCTGCAAAGCTATCCATTCAAATAGATGGAGAAATAAGGACATTCCATGACAAAAGCAGGCTAAAGGAGTATTTGAGGACAAAACTAGCTCTACAGAAAATACTTGATAGAATCCTGCATGCTGAAGAAAAGAAAAAGCAAACATATAAGGAACCTGGGAAAAACAAGCAATACTCAAATACTAGTTAACACAATAGAGCAAAGGTTGATCAAAAACCACACACACACAAAAATGGCAAACATAAATACACACCTTTCAATAATATTTCTTAATATCAACGGCCTCAATGCCCCAATCAAAAGACATAGGTTTGCAGACTGGGTTAAAAAGCAGGATCCTACAATCTGTTGTCTCCAAGAAACTCACCTTTATACAAAGGATAGACATTATCTTAGGGTGAAAGGTTGGAAAACGGTGTTTCAAGCAAATAAGCCTAGGAAACAAGCAGGGGTTGCTATCCTAATATCTGACAAGGTAGACTTTAGTCCAACATTAGTCAAGAAAGATAAGGAAGGTCACTTTATATTGATTAAGGGCACACTCCAACAGGAGGACATTACAATCCTAAACATATATGCACCTAACATGGGGGCTCCTAAATTCATCAAACAAACACTCGTAGAACTAAGGTCACAGATAACACCAAACACAGTGGTGGTGGGTGACTTTAACACCCCACTCTCATTAATTGACAGGTCATCCCGGGAAAAAATAAACAGAGAGGCATCTGGACTAAATGAGGTCATAGAAGGAATGGACCTAACAGATATATACAGGACATTTCATCCAAAGGCTGCAGAATATACACTCTTTTCAGCAGCACATGGAACATTCTCTAAAATAGACCATATATTTGGACACAAAGCAAATCTTATCAAATTCAGGAAAATTGAAATAATTCCTTGCATTCTATCTGACCACAATGGAATTAAACTACAAATCAGTAGCAAGAAAGGCTATAGAGCATACACAAAATCATGGAAACTAAACAATACACTACTAAATGATGAGTGGGTCAATGAAGAAATCAAAAAGGAAATCAAAAAATTTATAGAGTCAAATGATAATGAGAACACAACATACCAAAATCTCTGGGACACAATGAAGACAGTTCTAAGAGGTAAATTTATAGCCTTAAGTGCCTATATTAAGAAATTAGAAAGGTCGCAAGTAAACGACCTAATGCTTCGCCTTAAAGCCTTCGAAAAAGAAGAACAAGGCAAACCAAGTTAGTAGACGGGAAGAAATAATAAAGATTAGGGCAGAAATTAATGAAATAGAAACAAAAAGAACAATCCAAAGAATTAATGAAACAAAGAGTTGGTTCTTTGAAAGGATAAACAAGATTGATAAACCCTTAGCAAATCTGACCAAAAGAAAGAGAGAAGAGACACAAATTAATAAAATCAGAGATGAACAAGGCAACATCACAACAGATTCCAGAGAAACTCAAAAAATCATAGGGACATACTACAAAAGCATATACTCCACAAAGTATGAAAATCTGAAAGAAATGGATGATTTCCTTGATCTATATGACCTACCTAAATTAAATCAAGATGAGATTAATCACTTAAATAGACCTATAACAAACATGGAGATCTGAACTGTTATCAATAATCTCCCAACTAAAAAAAGCCTAGGCCCAGATGGATTCACTGCTGAATTTTACCAGACCTTCAAGGAAGAACTAATACCATTGATCTTAAGCTTTTCCAGGAAATAGAAAAAGATGGAATTCTACCAAACTCCTTCTATGAGGCCAGCATCACCCTGATACCAAAACCAGGCAAGGATAGAACAAAAAAAGAAAATTACAGACCAATCTCCCTCATGAACATAGATGCAAAAATTCTCAACAAAATATTGGCAAACAGAATACAAGAGTATATCAAAAAGATCATTCACCCTGACCAAGTCGGCTTTATTCCAGAGATGCAGGGATGGTTCAATATACGCAAATCTATAAATGTAATACATTACATAAACGGGTTGAAGGACAAAAATCACATGATCATCTCATTAGATGCAGAGAAAGCATTTGACAAAATCCAACATCCCTTCATGATAAAAGTCCTACAGAGACTGGGAATAGAAGGAACATATCTCAATATAATAAAGGCTATTTATGACAAGCCTACAGCCAACATCTTACTAAATGGGGAAAAACTGGAAGCTTTTCCACTAAAATCAGGAACAAGACAAGGGTGTCCACTGTCCCCACTTTTATTTAATATAGTTTTGGAAGTCTTAGCCATAGCAATAAGGCAAGAGACACACATAAAAGGGATACAAATTGGAAAGGAAGAAATCAAGTTATCATTATTTGCAGATGACATGATTCTATACATAAAGGACCCTAGAGACTCTACTAGCAAGCTGTTAGAGCTGATCAAAACCTACAGCAATGTAGCAGGATACAAAATGAATACACAGAAATCAGTAGCCTTCATATATGCTAACAACAAACACACAGAGGATGAAATCAGAGAATCACTCCCATTCAAAATTGCATCAAAAAAAATAAAATACCTTGGAATAAACCTAACCAAGGAAGTAAAGAATCTATACAATGAGAACTTTAAAACACTCAAGCAAGAAATTGCAGAAGACACTAGAAAGTGGAGAAACATCCCTTGTTCCTGGATTGGAAGAATCAAAATTGTGAAAATGGCAATCTTACCTAAAGCAATCTACACATTTAATGCAATCCCTATCAAAATTCCAAAGGCTTTCTTCATGGAAATAGAAAAAACAATCCAAAAATTCATTTGGAATCACAAAAAACCTCGAATATCTAAAATAATACTGAGCAACAAAAAAGAGGCTGGTGGTATCACCATACCTGATTTTAACCTATACTACAGAGCCATAGTAACAAAAACAGCATGGTACTGGCACAAAAACAGACATGTAGATCAGTGGAACAGAATAGAGGACCCAGATGTAAGCCCAAGTAGCTATAGCCACCTGATATTCGATAAAAGTGCTAAAAATACTCATTGGAGAAGAGACAGCCTCTTCAGCAAATGGTGTTTTGAAAACTGGATAAATATCTGCAGAAGGATGAAAATAGATTCTTCTCTCTCTCGCCATGCACAAGAATTAAGTCCAAATGGATTAAAGACCTTAACATCAGACCGGAAACTTTGAAACTGCTAGAGGAAAAAGTAGGGGAAACCCTTCAACATATTGGTCTTGGCAAAGACTTTCTGAATACAACCCCAATTGCTCAGGCAATAAAACCACAGATTAACCACTGGGACCTAATGAAATTACAAAGATTTTGCACCGCAAAGGACACAGTGAAAAAAGCAGAGAGGCAACCTACAGAATGGAAAAAAATCTTCACCAGCTATATATCTGATAGAGGATTAATATCTAGGATCTACAAAGAACTCAAAAAGTTAAATAATAAGGAATCAAACAAGCCAATCAAAAAATGGGCTATGGAGCTAAATAGAGAGTTCTCAAAGGAAGAAATACGAATGGCATATAAGCATCTAAAAAAATGTTCTATGTCACTAGTCATCAGGGAAATGCAGATTAAAACTACATTGAGATTCCATCTCACTCCTGTCAGATTGGCCACCATCATGAAAACAAATGATCATAAATGTTGGCGGGGATGTGGAAAAAAAGGAACCCTTCTTCACTGTTGGTGGGAATGCAATCTGGTCCAGCCATTGTGGAAAACAGTGTGGAGGTTCCTAAAACAGCTAGAGATTGATCTACCATATGACCCAGCTATAGCGCTCCTAGGCATATATCCAAAGGACTCATCTCATTTCCTTAGAAGTACATGCTCAACCATGTTTATTGCTGCTCAATTTATAATAGCTGGGAAATGGAACCAGCCTAGATGTCCCTCAACAGATGAGTGGATAATGAAGATGTGGTACATTTATACAATGTAGTTCTACTCAGTGGTAAAGAAAAATGAAGTTATGAAATTTGCAGAAAAATGGATGGACCTGGAAAGTATTATACTAAGTCAGGTAACCCAGGCCCAGAAAGCCAAGCGCCACATGTTCTCTCTCATATGTGGATCCTAGCTACAGATGACTGGGCTTCTGCGTGAGAATGAAAATACTTAGTAGCAGAGGCCAGTAAGTTGAAAAGGAGACATAAAGGGTGGAGAAAGGAATGGAGGAGGATACTTAATAGGTTGATATTGTATATATGTAATTACAATGATTGTAATGGGGAGGTAATATGATGGAGAATGGAATTTCAAACGGGAAAGTGTGGGGGTGGGGAGGGAGGGAATTACCATGGGATATATTTTATAATCATGAAAAATGTTAATAAAAATTAAAAAAAAAAGGGACTAATTTAGAGGGGGAGGGAATATGCTGGAGAGTGGAGTT
This sequence comes from Jaculus jaculus, assembly GCF_020740685.1. NCBI lineage: Eukaryota > Metazoa > Chordata > Mammalia > Rodentia > Dipodidae > Jaculus > Jaculus jaculus. The sequence continues at coordinate 125,585,900 of NC_059106.1, read as the reverse complement.
GTGCAGGGGAAAGTGGGGGTGGGATTATCATGGTTTATTGTCTATAATTATGGAAGTTGTCAATAAAAATGTAATATTTTTTGTAAAAAAAAAAAAAAAGATAACAAGACAACCAGTGAAAATGAAGCCACCATTACCACACCCCCTGAACATGGACTCATACAATAAAGCGGGTATTAAAGAATAACAGCATATTGTTTCATATGATTCTTATATAATAAGAATAACTACTCAGTAGTGAAGTGGTCAAGACAGAAATTTACCTGGGGAATAAGGAGAGTATTGTGGCTGGTGGGGGGAGGTGTCCCTTTAAGTGTTTTGGATTTTTTATTTCTTTTTCTGAGACAGGTTCTTGCTATGTAGCCCAGGGTTGCTTCAACTCACTATGTGACCCCAGGCTCTCCCTGAACTGGAGGTCTTCCTGCCTCTGCTTCTCAAGTGCCAGGATCACAGATGTGTGTCACCACATCTGGCAAAGTTCTATTTCTTTTTTTTTTTTTTTAATTTTTTATTTATTTATTTGAGAGCGACAGACACAGAGAGAAAGACAGATAGAGGGAGAGAGAGAGAATGGGCGCGCCAGGGCTTCCAGCCTCTGCAAACGAACTCCAGACGCGTGCGCCCCCTTGTGCATCTGGCTAACGTGGGACCTGGGGAACCAAGCCTCGAATCGGGGTCCTTAGGCTTCACAGGCAAGCGCTTAACCGCTAAGCCATCTCTCCAGCCCAAAGTTCTATTTCTTGACTAGAGTGATAGTTCCCTGGGATCCCCTGGGAATTCCTAGTCATCATTCATCAAGCTCTATGCATGTACTTTCTCCCTCTTCCAATTCACTTTTTTTTTATAATGTGCCGTTTTGTTTGTTTTTGTTTTGAGTTTTTCAAGGTAGGGTCTCACTGTAGCCCAGGCTGGCCTGGAATTCACTATGTAGTCTCAGGGTAGCCTTGAACTCACAGCAATCCTCCTACCTCTGCCTCCTGAGTGCTGGGATTAAAAGCATGTGCAACCACACCCCACTATAGTGTGCTTTTAAATAACAGATTTCCTGGCTGTATGTGTGTGCTGCATATGTGTATGTATGTCCGTGTGTGTATGGGATCACATGTGCGTAGTAGGGAATATATGTGTCCACGGAGGCCAGTGGTGGGCTCAGGGGTCTCACTTAATCATGCTCACTGAATCTAGAGCTCACTGATTCTATTGGACTGGATAGCAAGTCCAGTGAGCCATAGGAATTCCCTGTCTCCACCTCCCCAGTGCTGAGATTACAATGTCCAGGCTTTTTTTCTTTTATTTATTTTAAGGGTTTTTTTGTTTATTTTTACTTATTTATTTGAGAGCAACAGACACAGAGAGAAAGGCAGAGAGAGAGAGAGAGAGAGAGAGAGAGAGAGAGAGAGAGAGAGAGAGAGAGAGAGAGGGAGGAGAGTGGGCACGCCAGGGCCTCCAGCCACTGCAAATGAACTCCAGATGCGTGCACCCGCTTGTGCATCTGGCTAACGTGGGTCCTGGGGAATTGAGCCTTGAACCAGGGCACTTAGGCTTCACAGGAAAGCGCTTAACCACTAAGCCATCTCTCCAGCCCTCTTTTATTTATTTATTTATTTAACAGAGAACGAGTCACACAGAGAGAGAATGGGCACGCCCGACACTGTAAATGAACTCCAGGAGCTTGTGCCACCTAGTGCATCTGGCTAACATCGGTCCTGGGGAATTGAAACTATGTCCTTTGGCTTTGCAGGCAAATGCCTTAACCACTAAGCAATCCCTCCAGCCTTATGCCCAGCATTTACTTGGCTTCTGGGGATCTGAATTCAGGTTCTCATGCTTGGACAGCAAGAACTTTACCCACTGGACCATCTCTCCATTTTCATTTATCTATTTATTTGAAAGAGGCAGAGAGAAAGCGAATGGGCACACCAGGGCCTATAGCCACTGCAAACAAACTCCAGACACATGTGCCACCTTGCGCAGCTGGCTTTACATAGGTACTGGGGAATCAAACTTGGGTCATTAGGCTTTATAGTCAAGTGCATTAGCTGCTGAGCCATCTTTCCAGCCCTCCATTTTCTTTTTATTTTTCTGGTGTTTTGAGGTAGGGTCTCACTCTAGCCCCAGGCAGACCTGGAATTCACTCTGTAGTCTCTGAGTGGCTTTGAACTCATGATGATCTTCCTACCTCTGCTTTCCAAGTGCTGGGATTCAAGGCATGGACCACCATGCCCCACCATTTTTAAAATTTTTATTTATTTATTTACTTATTTATTTACTTAAGGGAGAGAGAGAGAGAGAGAGAATGGGTATATAAGGGCCTCCAGCCATTGCAAATGAACTCCAGATGCAAGAGCCATCTTGTGCATCTGGCTTACATGGGTATTGGGGAATCAAACATAGTTCCTTTGGCTTTGCAAGCAAATGCCTTAACTGCTAATCCATCTCTCTAGCCCTTCCATTTTCATTTTTAGGGGCTGGAGGGATTGCTCAGTGGTTAAGGCGTTATTCTGCAAAGCCAAAGGACCCAGGTTTATTTCCCCAGGATCCACCCAAGCAAGATGTACAAGGTGACAAAAAAGTAAACTAAATTGATTCTAGGGAAAAAAAAGTAAGGTAGAGAGTGATTGAGAAAGACTCCCAGTTTCAACCTCTGGCCCTGCACACATGTTCCCACACATATGAACACACATACACATGTGAAAAAAACTCATAAGCAGACAGTCTTGTGAGAGCAGATGGGAGTCTCCCTGAAGAGATAGACATAGATCAAGTTTCTTCATTTGAAGTTCAGCAAGCACTCTGAACCCTTGGGACAACCTGTTGATGTGTGTTTTGGTTATGTTTGCTCAGACTAGAGAAAGTTGCTCACGGGCACTCACTGCTAACCCTGCCTACTTTGCAGAAATCTATTCTAAAGGTGTGCCTTTTCCTTTTCTCCTTTCTCTGCATTGAATGCCATCTGAAAGTCCTAAGCATGCTCCTTGCCTGATACCTTGGGCCCTTTCCACCTTTGCCTCAATGAGTCTCCTTTCCTCACTAACTCCCATCATCCAGGTGTCTAATTTTTCATGTTTTTGAGACTAGACAATATGAAAATCAACAATGAGACTATGGAACCAATGATCTCCAAGAAATTGCCATTGCCCCAGGAATGTCTTGCTGGTAGAAGGAAAGGGCTTGATAGGAGCCAGCCAGAGGGAGGAGACTTGTCTTCTTGAAAGAGATTTCACACAGTATGGACAACTTGTCCAAACATCTTGCAGGAGAAACTGGAGCCAAGACAATAATGAACAGTGGGAGCACACCTCGACCAGAACTGCTTAGCTTCTGCATACTTCTGGCCCTCTGTGTAACCCTTAACCCAGGGCTGGGAAGGTGGTTCATCCATTAAAGATGCTGGCTTGCAAAGCCTGCCAGCCTGGGTTTAATTTCCCAGCACACACGTAAAACCAGATGCACAAGGTGGAGCATGGGTCTGCAGTTCATTTGTGGTGGCAAGAGGCCCTGTGAATCTCTCTTTCTCTGCTCATAAATAAATAAATAAATAAATAAATAAATAAATAAATAAATAAATAAATTTTTAGCTGGGTATAATGGCACACATGCCTTTAATCCCAGCACTTGGGAGGCCAAGGTAGGAGGATTGCTATGAGTTTAAGTCCACTCTGAGACTATAGAGTGAATTCTAGGTCAGCTTGGGCTTGAGTGAGACCCTAACCCCCCCCGCAAAAAATATATATATATATATGGAGAGAGAGAGGTGAGACCCTACCAAAAAAATATGTAGATAGATAGATAGAGAGAGAGAGAGAGAGAGAGAGAGAGAGAGAGAGAGAGGGAGGGAGGGAGGGCACCAGGTGTGTTGGTGCATGCCTTTAATCTTAGCACTCAGAAGGAAGAGATAGGAGGATCACTGTGAGTTTGAGGCCAGCCTGGGCTTGATAGAGTGAGGCCCTACAAAAAAAAAAAAAAGTGTGTGTGTTATATATTTTTAGAAAATAAACCTTAACCTAATGTTAGGACCCAGAACATGGACTTGTGGGTGGGGGGCATTGAACTTCTTTGTTCCTTTTTCTAATTTGGCACAATCCATGATCCATACCCTCCAAGACTCAGGGTCTATTGCAGAAGAGATGGCAGAAATAATTTAAGAGCCAAATGAAGGGAAGAATTGCTCACAATGAAATCTTTCAGACACAAAATGGCCTTGATATTCACATGACCTCACAGAGGTCTACATTACCTATACAGAACCTTCATAATAGGAGGGAAAGATGGTGACATCAAAATAGAAGAGAGTGAATTGGGAAGAAGAAAAGATTCGATGGAGGGTGGATTTGAGAGAGGGAAAATGGGGCTGAGAATTATCAAGGTTTATTGTCTATACTTACAGAAGCTGTCAATAAAAAGTTTTTTTAAAAATACAGGGCTGGAGAAATGGTTTAGCAGTTAAGGAGTTTGCCTGCATAGCCAAAGGATCCAGGTTCGATTCTCCAGGACCCACCTAAGCCAGCTGCACAAGGGGCACATGCATCTGGAGTTTCTTTGCAGTGGCTAGAGGCCCTGGCATGCCCATTCTCTCTCTATCTGCCCCCCCCTTTCTCTCTCCTTGCAAATAAATAAGTAAAAATATTTTTTTTTTTTTTTTTTTTATTTTTTTTTTTATTTATTTGAGAGTGACAGACACAGACACATAGAGGGAGAGAGAGAGAGAGAATGGGCACGCCAGGGCTTCCAGCCACTGCAAACGAACTCCAGACGCGTGAGCCCCCTTGTGCATCTGGCTAACGTGGGACCTGGGGAACCGAGCCTCGAACCGGGGTCCTTAGGCTTCACAGGCAAGCGCTTAACCGCTAAGCCATCTCTCCAGCCCAGTAAAAATATTTTTAAAAAAGATTTTTAAAAACTCTGTAAAGACTGGAGAGATGGCTTAGCAGTTAAGGCGCTTGCCTGCAAAGCCAAAGGGCCTTGGTTCAATTCCTCAGTACCAACGTAACCCATATGCACAAAGTGACACATGCATCTGGAGTTTGTTTGCAGTGGCTAGAAGCCCTGGGGAGCCCATTCTCTCTCTCTCCCTCTTTCCCACTCTCAAATAATTAAATTTAATTAAAATATTTAAAAAATAATATAAGAGTCAAAGGAAGGGTAGGACTGCTTACAATGTAATCATTCAGACAGAAATTTACCTTGATATCTGACCTGGCAGTGCCTAGTACTACCTTCTCAAGACCCTCATAATAGGAGGAAAAGATGATGACATCAAAATAAAAGGGAGACTAGGGTGGAGAGATGGCTTAGCAATTAAGACACTTACCTGCAAAGCCAAAGGACCTCAGTTCTATTCTCCAGGACCCATGTAAGCCAGATGCACAAGGTAGTGCATACATCTGGAGTTAATTTGCAATGGCTGGAAGCTCTAGCACGTCCATTCTCTCTCTTTCTCTTCCCTCTTTCCCTCTCACAATTAAATAAATAAAAATAATTTTTTCTTTGTTTCTCAGGGTAGAGTTTCACTGTAGCTCAGGCTGATCTGGAATTTACTATATAGTCTCAGGGTGGTCTTGAACTCATGGAGATCCTCCAACCTCTGCCTCCCAAGTGCTGAGATTAAAGGCATGCACCACCACGCCCAGCAAATAAAATATTTTTTTTAAAAAATTAAAAAGTCATTTTTAGGGCTGGAGAGATGGCTCAAGTATTTAAGGCACTTGCCTGCAGAGTCCAAGAACCCGAGTCCCCAGAACCCATGCAATGCTAGATGTACACAAGGAGGCGTGTTCATCTGAAGTGTGTTTGCAATGTCTAGAGGCCCTGGTGAACTCTCTCTCGCTTTTCCTCTCTCTCAAATATATATTTATTTTTTAAAAAACTTGGCTGGAGAGATGGTTTAGCAGTTAAGCACTTACCTGTGAAGCCTAAGGACCCCGGTTCAAGGCTCGATTCCCCAGGACCTACATTAGCCAGATGCACAAGGGGGTGCATGTGTCTGGAGTTTGTTTGCAGTGGCTGGAGGCCCTGGCGCGCCCATTCTCTCTCTCTCTCTCTCTCTCTCTGCCTCTTTCTCTCTCTGTGGCTCTCAAATAAACAAAAATAAACAACAAAAAACTTGCTGGGTGAGGTGGTGCACGCCTTTAATCCCAGCAGTCAGAAGGCAGAGGTAGGAGGATCACCATGAGTTTGAGGCCACCCTGAGATTACATAGTGAATTCCAGGTCACCTCAAAAAAAAAGAAGATAAAAACTTTTTCAGGGCTGGAGAGATGGTTTAGTGGTTAAGGCACTTGCCTGCAAAGCCAAAGGACCCAGGTTCAATTCTTCAGGACCCACATAAGTCAGATGCAAAAGGGGGTGCATGCATCTGGAGTTCATTTGTAGTGCTGGAGACCCTGGCATGCCCATTCTTTCTATCTCTCTCTCTCTTGCTCTATCAAATAATAAATAAATATTAAAGTTAAAAAATCTTTTTTATAGGTCTGAATATGTGCAATTCTCTCTCTCTCTCTTTTTCTCCCCCCCCCCCCGCTCTCTCTCTCTTTTGTTTGTTTTGAGGTAGGGTCTTGCTGTAGCCCAGGCTGACCTGGACTTCACTATGTAGTCTCAGGGTGGCCTTGAAGTCACAGCTATCCTCCTAGCTCTGCCTCCTGAGTGATGGGATTAAAAGCATGAGCCACCACACACGGCTCTTTTTTTTTTTTTTTTGTCTTGTTTTCTTTTTATAACATTTTATTTATTTGAAAGAGAAAGAGGCAGAGAGAGAAAGAGAATGGGCATGCCAAGGCCTCTAGCCATTGCAAATGAACTCGGGTCACATGCACCACCTTGTGCATCTGGCTTTATGGGGTGCTAGGGAATAGAACCTGTGTCCTGTCGCTCTGTATACAAGTTCTTTAACCAGTAAGCCATCTCTCCAGCCCTTGTTTGTTTTGAAGCAGGATCTCACTCTAGCCCTGGCTGACCTGGAATTCACTCGGTAGTACTGGTCAACCTCAAACTCATGATCTTCCTATTTTATTCACCCACATGCTGACATTACAGACATGAGCCATCATGCCCTGCTTAAGGGTCTTTTTTAAATTTTAATTTTATTTATTTATTGGAGAGAGATAGCGAGAAAGAAGGAGAAAGAGAGAGAGAGAGAAAGAGAGAGAATAGGCATGCCAGGCAGGATCTTTAGCTGCTGTAAACGAACTCCAGACACATGCACCACATTGTGCATCTGGCTTACATGGATCCTGAGGAATCGAACCTGGGTTCTTTGGCTTTGTAGCCAATGGGTCTTTTGAAGTATTTGATTCTTGGTTCCCCTAAAAAATGTCCTCTTATTGCCTGTGCCTGGTGGCACATGCCTATAATTCCAGCACTCAGGAGGCTGAGGTAGGAGGATTGCCATGAGTTTGACGCCAGCCTGGGGCTACAGAATGAGTTCCAAGTCTGCCTTGGCTATAGTGATACCCTACCCTGACAAACAAAAACAAACAAAATTTTCCTCTTATCTGTATAAGTAACAATTTACATTTGTTTTCAAGGTGAGGTTTCACTGTAGCCCAGGCTGACCTGGAATTAGTCTCAGGCTACTCAAATTTATTTGTCTCTTTTTAACTTAAGTTGAACATGTGTGTCTGTACACACACACACACACACAGAGATTGAGTTCTAGGTCAGCCTGGCGATAGAGTGAAACTCGACCTCATAAAACAAAAAAAATCATGGGGTGGGAGAGATGGTTTATTGGTTAAGGAATTTTCCTGGGAAGCCTAAGGGCCTGAGTTCAATTCCCCAGTATCCACATAAGCCATATTCACATGTTGGCACATGCATCTGGAGTTCGTTTTCATTGGCAAGATGCCCTGGCCCATATATTGTCTCTCTCTTTCTCTCTTGTCTCACTTGGGCATGCATTCTCTCTCTAATAAATAAATAAATAATTTTTTTTCTTTTGTTTTTTCAAGGTAGGGTCTCACTCTGGCCCAGGCTGACCTAGAATTCACTATGTAGTCTCAGGGTGGCCTCGAACTCACGGCAATCCTCCCACCTGTGCTTCCCAAGTGCTGGGATTAAAGGTGTGTGCCACCACGCCTGACAAATAAAAAAATTTTTAAAGCCAGTGCACACCTTTAATCCTAGCACTCAAGAGGCAGAGGTAGGAGGATTGCCTTGAGTTTGAGGCCACCCTGAGACTACATAGTGAATTCCAGATCAGACTGGACTAGAGTGAGACCCTACCTTGAAAAAAAGGAGGAGGAGGAGGAGGAGAGGAGGCCTTGCATTGTGGCGCAAGCCTTTAGTCCCAGCCCTAGGGAGGCAGAGGTAGGAGAATCACCATGAGTTTGAGACTACAGAGTGAATTCCAGGTCAGCCTGAGCTACAGTGAGACCCTGCCTAAAAAACAAAAAGAAAAGAAAAGAAAAAAGTAAAGGATAGAAGACAAGGAGTCAAGGCTTCTATCAAGGAAATAATACCAGAAAGGAAGGTGGGAGCTTGGATAGTGCCTGGCAGAGACCTTAGGACCAAGCAGAGTAGTTATGAGATGGGGGAAGGTTTATTGGTAGCATCAAAATGTGAAGACAAAGAATATGAACAGATAACTTACAGTGATAGGGTAATAGGAACACACTAGGGCCCATAAAGATGGTGATAATGACCTTGAGCAGGACAAGAAGAAAGGGTGGCATGGGTCAGAGAGACTATAGTAAGAAATACACATTTGACCTTTACCCTCTCCGTTCCTGCCATAGGCTTGTAGAACTTTGCTTCCTGTGTGGTCAGGGAAACGGCAGAACCTCTTAGTATGTTTGATGTTAGCTCTGGGAGACACAAGAACTCCCATGATGTTTACAATCGCCAGATGCTACTAAGGTGGCTCTTAGGGGCCTCTAGATGCCTTCTGGATGGGGCTAGTCATCAAAAAGATGAACGCACAATAGGAGGAATGGAACTTTGAGCTCCTTACCAACAGCTGGAGCTAGAGCTCATGGCCAATGGACGATAATTGAAATCAAACATGTTTATGCAGGTAAACCTCAATAAAAACCCACCAAAAGAGGGGATGTGGGGCTCGAGAGATGGCTTAGCAGTTAAGGTGCTTGCCTGTGAAGCCTATGGGCCCAGGTCCCATTCCCCAGAGCCCACATACGCCAGATGTATATGGTGGTGCATGCACCTGGAGTTTGTTTGCAGTGGCTAGAGGCACTGGTGCACCCATTTTCTCTCTCTCTCTCTCTCTCTAATAAATAAAAAAAAATTAAATTAAATTTGAAAAAGGAAGGGGTGTGGAGATCGCTATAGCTGGTGGACACATAGAGGTATTGGGAGGGTGAAACATCCAGAAATCAGGGAGCCCCTTCTCCATATGTGTTCTATGCCCTCTGCATCCTTAACAGTGGGCTGGCATCAGAGAATGATTGTTTTTAGTGGACATGACAGTGTGCATTTATAAATTCCAGCAGTCATGAGGTAGAGACAGAGGAATACCAAGTTCAAGGCCAACCTGAACTATATAGTGATACCTTGTCTTAGAAAAGCAAAAGTTGGGGCTGGGGAAATGGCTCAATGGTTAAGGCGCTTGCCTGCAAAGTCTAACGACCTGGTTCAATTCCCCAGTACTCACATAAAGTCAGATGCAGAAAGTGGTGCATTCATCTGGAATTTGTTTGCAGTGCTAGAGGCCGTAGTGCACCAATTCTCTCCCCCCTCCTCGCAAATAAAAGTATTTTAAAAAAAGAAAAGCAAAAGCTAGGGATATAGTTTAGTGGTATAAGTTCTAGTGCAAGGGTCTGGATTCAGTTCCCATTACTGCAGGGGAAAAAAAAAAAAAAAGGAGGGCTGGAGAGATGATTTAGTGATTAAGGCACTGTGAAGCCTAAGAACTTATGTTCAAATCTCCAGGTCCCACATAGCCAGACACACAGTAATGAAAGCATGCAATGTCACACATGCTCCACAAGGGGGTGAACACATCTGGAGTTCCTTCACAGCAAGCTGAAGGTCCTGGCTTTCTCTCTCTCTCTCTCTCTCTCTCTCTCTGCCTTTCTCTCGCTCTCTCTCAAAATAAAAATAATAAAATATATTTTAAAAAAGGAATCTGTTTTCCTGAGTCCTGTGATCTATTCCAGAAATGGTCCAGCAAAGGGGTCTCACAGAAACCTTCAACCAATCTCCACCTGAGGAGAAGCACAGGGGGAAAACTGGGACCTGCAGCTGCCATTTGATGTGGGATGGTCTCTGGGCAGAGGAAAATCTCCACACACTTGGTGTCAAAGTGTTGTGAGTAAAACCAGTTCAGGGTCAGAGGTATAGAGTGGCAAGTGCATAGACTAGAGGAAGGTAGGCTATAACATCCAATGATACTGCCCCCTTTTTTGGCAGGAGAAGGCAAGGCCATCTAGAGTGAAGTCTGCAAAACCTACAGAGGAGCCCTGGCAAGAGGATGATGCTGAATGGGATTGAGTTGCCTTGGCAATGCAAAAAAATTATAGGATACCTGGCATGGTGGTGCATAACCATAGACCCAAGAGGAGGAGGCAAGAGGATCAAAAGTTCAAGGTCATCCTTAGCTATGTAATGAGTTCTAGGCCAGTCTGGACTACATGACACTGTCTCAAAAAACAAATTGGGCTGGAGAGATGGCTTAGTGGTTAAGGCACTTGCCTGTGAAGGCTTAGGACCCAGGTTCAATTTCTTAGAGCCCATGTAAGTCAAGATGCACAGGGTGGAGCGTGTATCCGGAGTTTGTTTGCAATGGTTGTAGTTCCTGGGGCTCCCATTCTGCCTCTCTTTTCTCTCACTCTCAAATAAATAAAATATATTTGTAAAACCCAAATTATAGGAGGCCACTGTTCTGTTATTGTTTGTTGCAATGCTGGGGATCAAGGCATCAACCTTGTGTGATGACCATTCCTGAAGTCCCAGATCTTAGGAAGCTGAGGCAGGAGAATTTGAAGTTCCAGAAATTGTCCTGGTTTGAATCTGAAATGTTCCCCATAGGCTTGTGCTTTGAACACCCAGTCCCCAGTTTGTGCTGCTGCTTTGAAGCCTGTGGAGCCTTTAGGAGGTGTGGCCTGGCTGAGGGCTATAGGTCACTGTGGGACGGTCTTTGAAGTTTGCACCTCTTCCTGGTTCTGGCCAGCTCTTTCCCTCTTTCTTCTTTCTTTCTCTCTTTTTCATTTTGTTTTGATTTTCAAGGTAGGGTTTCACTCTAGTGCAGGCTGACCTGAAATCACTATGTAGCCTCAGGGTGGTCTCAGACTCAGTGATCCTTCTACTTCTGCCTCCCAAATTCTGATATAAAAGGTATGTTCCACCACACTGGGACCTGGCCTGCTCTTTCTGCTTTTTGGTTCTTGTTTTTTTTTTTTTTTTCTCTGTCTCCTTTAAATAAATCTTTTGTTGTTGCTATTATTATTATTATTATTATCAGCTTCCATAATTATAGACAGTAAACCATGATATCCTCTTCACTCCACTCTCCATCATATCCCCTCCCCCTCTCAATCAGTCTCTCTCTTTCTCTTTTTCTGGGTTTTCAAGGTAGGGTCTCACTCTAGCCCAGGCTGACCTGGATTTCACTATGTAGTCTCAGGGTGGCCTCAAACTCATGGTGATCCTCCTACCTCTGCCTCCTGATTCCAGGATTAAAGGCATGCACCACGATGCCCAGCGAGTCTCTCTTTTGGTTTGATGTCATCAACAAGAATGAAGCTTCCAGCAGACGACCGCACGCTACAGGGAGAGGAGAAGGTCGGAGAGGGTCCTCGCGTGCCACCCGCCGTCTCGAGTCCCAGCCTGCTGCCACCCGTGACGGGAAGTGCTCGTTTTCTTGGACATGCAACTTCGCTGGAGAGCCTAGAGTGGGAAGCGCAGAAGCCCAGCTAAGACGTCCCGATAGGCAGCAGCGGGCTGGTGCTGAGGGCAAGAGAGCTAACCACACCCTTAGAGGCTGACATCAAGGTGCCGACACTGCAAACCAGTCCATCGCCACAGTCCAGGGGGGACATCCAGTGCTCGCTGGGTCATCAGCAGCTGCAGAGAGCCGGTGTGGAAGCCTCAAGGGAGTTGACAGCGGACCTGGCAGACCTCCAGGCCGAGGCCAGCTGCCCTGTCTGTCTCGAGTACTTCACAAACCCAGTGACCATCACGTGTGGGCATAACTTCTGTCTGTCCTGCATCCGTGCCTCCTGGGAGGGCCTACAGGGCAGTTTTCCCTGCCCTTCTTGCCACTTTCACTGTCCCGAAAAGGACTTCTCAAGTAATCACCAACTGGCGAATCTGACCGAAGCTGCCAAGCTCCTCCCCGTAAGGAGAAGCAAGAGGAAAAGGCGGGAGGGCGGTCAGAAGGAGCTAGAAGCTGTCTGCAGTGCAGCCTCCCCACCACGCGCACGCAGCACCCTGGCGGGCTCATAGCGAGGGCGCCCTCTGTAATCCCAGTACTGGGGACACTGAGGTAGCAGTTCGAGCGCCACGTGGAGCTATGGAGGGAGAAAGTGGAGCCCGTGGAAAAGGCGATCACCATGCAGAAGAGAAAGTCGCTGGAGCTCAAGAAGATTGTAGAACGTAAAAGAGGAGAAATGGAGTCTGAATTTGACCAACTTCGGCTGTTTCTCCAAAACGAGCACAAAAGGTTCCTTAGGCAACTGGAAGATGAAGGGGAAGCCAATTCAGCAAAATTAAACAGAAACTTGACATCGGTTTCCGATCACGCGCCGGCATTGGAGGCCCTGCTGAGGGAGGTGCAGGGCAGGAGTGATAAGCCGGAATGCAAGTTACTAGACCACGTCAAGACTCTGTACCACAGGTTTGAAAGCTTAAAATGCCCAGAAACCTTTTCATTCAAAATCAGAGATTATGGTCACCAGCTTCTTCCACAGTATTCTGGCCTGAACAGAATTATCCAGCAATTTAAAGTAGACGTGACGCTGGATCCTAAAACAGCGCACCATAAACTTACCATCTCGGAAGACAGAAAGACCCTGCGATATGGAAAGATGCGAAAAGTGTCTCATAGCCCCAGAAGATTCTATTCCTCCCCAGCTGTCCTGGGTTCCCAGGGGTACCACTCTGGCAGGCAGTACTGGGAGGTCGATGTGAGCAGCAAGCCCGAGTGGATCCTGGGGGTCTGCATAGAGACTTTTCCCAGGAGGAGTCATGTCGGACACATGCAGGATGAAATATGGGGGGTTGGGCGGTACAGTCAGACTGTGTATGCTGCATTGGGCCCTAAGAAAATGAATATTCTGCCCAAAGTAACACCCAGTAAGATTGGCATTTTTTTAGACTCTGAAATTGGTGAGGTGTCCTTTTAGAATTTGAATGATCAGTCTCTTCTCTGTACGTTCAATGATTGTAGGAAAGGCGCGCTTTGGCCTTATTTCAACACTGGTGCTAACCCTAAGCCTCTAAGGATCTGCACAGTAACATCCTGAAAAGGGTGAACTACTGAAGAGATGCTTTCGTTTTCCTTTCAGTGGATGTAAAAGGCAGTGAATGAATCCGGCAGTTCTGGATGTTGGCTTTTATTCTCTGCTTTATAAACAAGTAGAATTTGTGTGTGTGTACCTCAATAAGTTGTAAGAAATATAGCACCTACTTATAAATAAATTATGAGTTCAATTATGAAGAAAAAAAAAAAGAATGAAGCTTCCAGATCAACTTCAATTGCCACCACCTGCTCCATATATGCTGACTAGGTTGAATCTCTTTGAAACTCTGAGCCAAAATAAACCTCCTTTAAGCTGTTTCTGGTGGATATTTTGTCGTAGTAATGAAAAAGATAATATAGAAATTTTTAAAATTATTTACTTATTTATTTGAGAGTGACAGACACAGAGAGAAGGACAGATAGAGGAAGAGAGAGAGAATGGGCGCGCCAGGGCTTCCAGCCTCTGCAAACGAACTCCAGATGCGTGCGCCCCCTTGTGCATCTGGCTAATGTGGGACCTGGGGAACCCAGCCTCGAACGGGGGTCCTTAGGCTTCACAGGCAAGCGTTTAACCGCTAAGCCATCTCTCCAGCCCAAATATAGAATTTTTAAAGAAAATATTTATTTATTTGCAAGCAGAAAGAGAATGAGAGGAGAGGGACAGAGAGAGGATGACATCTCAGGGCCTCCAGCCACTTCAAACAAACGCCAGATGCATGTGCCACTTTGTGCATCTGCCTTTCCTGGGTACTGGGGAATCCAGCCCTGGGTCGTTAGTCTTTGTAGGCAAGTGCCTTAACCTCTGAGCCATCTCTCCAGCCCAGAATGTTTCCTTTTTTGTTGTTTTTTTTGAGGTTGGGTATTGCTATAGCCCAGATTGACCTGGAATTTGCTATGTAATCTCACCGTGATCCTCCTGTCTCTGCCTCCCGGAGTTCTGAGATTAAAGGTATGCGCTACCACACCTGGCTTTAGACTACTTTGGGAGGGAGAGGTAGGATGACCGCCATGAGTTCAAGGCTACCCTGAGACTACCAAGTGAATTCTAGGTCAGCCTGGGCTAGACTGAGACCCTACCTTAAAAAAAAACAAAACAAGCAAACAAACAAACAACAACAACAAAAAAAACACCTGGGCTGGAGAGATTTCCCAGTGGTTAAGGCACTTATCTGTAAAGCCTAATAACTTGGGTTTGAGTCCCCAGTGCCTACATAAGCCAGATGCAAGTAGTTCATGTATCAGGAGTTTATTTGCAGTAGCTGGAGTCCCAGTTAGCCCATCCTCTCTCTCTCTCCAAATAAATAAATAATTAGAAGAAAATACTATATTTGCCAGATGTGGTGGCACACACCTTTAATCCCAGCACTCAGGAGGCCGAGGTAGGAGGATCATCATTATTTTGAGGCCACCCTGAGACTACATAGTGAATTCCAGGTCAGCCTGGGCTAGAGCAAGACCCTACCTCAAAAAATAAAAACAAAAAACCTTACCTTTTTCAATTTTTTTTTTTTTTTTTTTTTTTTTTTTTTTTTTTTTTTGGTTTTTCGAGGTAGGGTCTCACTCTGGTCCAGGCTGACCTGGAATTAACTCTGTCATCTCAGGGTGACCTTGAACTCATGGCAATCCTCCTACCTCTGCCTCCCGAGTGCTGGGATTAAAGGCGTGCGCCACCACGCCCGGCTCACCTTTTTCAATTTTTTACTCATGTTGGCACTGGTGATTTAACACAAGACCTTACCCATGTACCAGGCACACACTCCACCACTGAACTACTTCCCCCAATGTTGACAGCAATTATCCATCTGTGCATTGCTTCTCCTGTCAGCAGGTAAGTCTCTGAGATCAGCCCCAGGCCTGTTTGCCAATGACTCGGTTCCCACAGCCTCAGCCGATACCGGCCTGGGGCTGGTGTGCAGTGAGTCTTTGCTGAGTTCGTGAATGGGTGAGTGGCCTGGGGAAAGGAACAGCTGCAAAAAGGTCATGGGCCAAGAGTGGGGCCAGTTACTATGGCCCTTTCCAGCTCTCCTTACTGCCAAAATGCAGGGGGGAGAAGAAGCATTTTAAAGATGACCTCAGCCAGGTGTGGTGGCGCACGCCTTTAATCCCCAGCACTCAGAGTCAGAGGTAGGAGGATTGCTGTGAGTTCAAGGCCACCCTGAGATTACATGATGAATTCCAGGTCTGCCTGGGCTAGAGTGAGACTCTACCTTCAAAACAAAACAAAAAATATATAATAAAAATAAAAAAGATGACCTCAAGATCAAGATGGCCTTGCTGGACCAAGATGAGGTGACTGGTAATAGGAGAAGGGTACATAGAATTCAAGTGCTGAAGGGAGGAAGGTTCAGCCAGCCCGGGTTATAGGCCTGACCAGAGGAGATCAGGAAGACGCGTCAGAATGCGCAGAGGCAGGTGTGCAGAGTGAGGGAAGGTGCAGGGGAAGGCAGGCAGGGATGCTGGAATTCAAGACTTCAGAGGTGGAGCAGTTTCAGGCAATGACAAGGTACAGGGTGTGGCCACAAGAGTGGGCAGCTGGAAGGACGAAAGAAAAGATCTTTGCAGAGGGCAGCTCAGATGCCGGAGTCAGGGATTGTCCGTGGAGACACTGAAGCATCCTTTCTTGGGCTGAAGAGAAATGCTGTACCAAAGCCAGAAGCCTGGGCCTGCACTGAGCAGGAGTGAGCTGGCATTTCACTCGTTCACCATTTCACTCAGGAAACATTCACAGTTTATTACTTCTGGCCCTGATGACCCAGGTAGCCCTGGATCCTCCCCTGATTATACATAGATGCCCCGAGAGACACAGAGAGAGAGAGAGAGACAGACTTTTTTCCCTTCTAGCAGGAACACAGCAGGGAACTGAGTGCTGGGATTTATATATATGGATGCAGCCGCAGTGGTCTGGTGCACAGGTGAAGGAGGGTTAAGGTATGCTCTTCCCATGCGGCCTTGGGTAAGGGCCATGCCAGGAAGCAGAGGTGAGGGGAAGAGGCAGTGGAGTTTGCCTTCTCTGGAAGATGATCCAGGGAGTGCCAGCGCTTTAGGATCAGGTTTATGCAGTTTATGGTAATAGGGCCCAGCATGCTGTTCCCATGATCAGAGAGAGTAGGAGAAAAAAGGGTTGACTTGGAAATGGGTGGGTTTAAGAAACAAGCACCCCAAATGCCCTCCAAACATGTGGGCATCTCCAGCTAAAGAAATACGGGCCAGAGTCAGGCTCAGGCCAGAACCCACGTAGTGTATTCCCTCAGGGGTCTCACCCTTGCCACAACCATTGCAGTCCTGTTTTGTGTCTGCATGTGCTTGAAACAGCTTCCCTCTGCTCTGCTAGAAGACGCATCAGGCCGGCTCCCAGAGAGCAGCAAATTTGCCCTTCCTCCGTCCCTCCCTTCCTCCCTCCCTTCTTTCTTCATTTATTTTTGAAATAGAGTATCACTCTAGGATGGAGAACTTACTCAGTAGTCCTAACCTCAAACTCACAGCAGTCCTCTGCCTCTGCCTCCTGAGTGCTGGGATTAGAGGCGTGCGCCACCGTGCAAGGCTCTCTTCATTTCTTGTGTCTTGTTATGTAACTCTGACTGGCTTGGCATTTACCATAAAGCCCAGGCTGGCCTTGAACTCTAGGTTATCCTGTTCCTCAGTCTCCTGAGTTACTGGACATAAAGAATATACGGGGCATTTTTTTAAGCACTTTTTTCATTACCATTTTATTTATTTATTTGAGCGACAGAGAGGGAAAGAGAATATGCATGCCAGGGCCTCTAGCCACTGCAAACAAATGCTAGACACATGTGCCACCTTGGCAGGTGTCTTTATAACATTCATGTCCCAAATTCTCTCTTATCATAGTTCCTATTTTCCAAAAGGATATGACTGAAAAAATAATAGTGTTCTAAAGGGAGAGATGCTGTTAGTGACACTGCATCATGTCCATACATTACTGTGTCACCCCATTAGCAAGATGGTCATAGGTGACTCTAGCAGTTCCAAAAGGGATGTGGAAAACTTCTTTGAGGAAATGGTGAACTTAGTTGGTAGAGTGCTTGCCTAGCATGCACAAAGCCCTGGTTAAGGTGTTTGCCTATAAAGCCAAAGGACCCAGGTTTGATTCCCCAGGACCCACAGAAGCCAGATGCACAAGGTGGCACATGCATCTGGGATTTATTTGCCGTGGCTGAAGGCCCTGGTGCACCCATTCTCTCTATTTGAGTCTTAGTCTCTCTCTCTCTCTCAAATAAATAAAATAAATAAACTTTTAAAAAATGAAAGAGAGAGAGAAAATAAAGGAGAGATAGGAAGAGGGAAAAAATAGAAGAGAAGCCAGGTGTGGTGGCACATGCCTTTAACTGGATCACCGTGAGCTCAAAGCCATCCTGAGACTACACAGTGAATTGCAGGTCAGCCTGAGCTACAATGAGACCCTACCTCAAAACAAAACAACAACAACAAAAAAAAAAAATAGAAGAGACCTCATCTGGCACCCTAAGGAACTGCCTACACTGCCCTCCCAAGTGTGGGGTGAGGTGTGGCCTTTCCCCTCCCCCAGCAGGCAGGAAGAAGCCCTATGTTCTTGGCTTCTGCCCACAAATTTCCTCCCTCTGGGTTGCAGCCAAGTGTGGATCTCTTTCCATCAGGCCAGGTAGAATGACCCACTCCATGTGGGATGCTGTCCAACAGCAGAGGCATAGGAGTGAGTCAGAAACAGTGTTGCCAGCAGCTGGATGTTATCACAGCTGGCTGCGAGCTGAGGGTACGCCCAGGCAACCAGAAGCTAGGCTGGAGGGTCCAAGTGATGAAGCAAAGCCACTCGAGCTACCTCAGAGATGGCCTGCTCTCTAGAAATGTTGGCCCACACAGTGTTATGATCAACACAGAGGTCAAGTATTTGGGACTTCCCTGACCTCTGAAGTTATTAATGAAAATATGTTCTCAGAACCTACATTTCAGCAATGTTTATCATTAAACATAGATTTAAAGACATATCATTGGGACAATGAATGATATATACCTATCAAATTATTGCATAATACAATTTTAAAATATTTTATTTATTTGAGAGAGAGAGAAAGAGGAAAAGATAGAGAGAGAGAGAGAGAAAGAATGGGTGCACCAGAGCCTCCAGCCACTGCAAAAAACCTCCAGACACATGTGCTACCTTGTGCATCTGGCTTTCATGGGTCCTAGGGAATCAAACTTGGGTCATTTGGCTTTGCAGGCAAATGTCTTAACCACTAAGCCATCTCTCCAGTCCTCAAATTATTAAATGTTGCCATGTTCAGCAAAATTAATGATAAGAATTCATTCACTAAGTAACCTAGTTGAGGCAGGTACGGTGCTATGCCTCCATTGCGTGGAGCGGTTATGTGACTCCTGTCCTCCAATAGCTCAGGATGCAGTGATGGAGACCAGAAGATGATGCTGGGCATCAACCACAGTGCCAACAGCTGTGACTGAGGCCTGGGGGAATGCTAGGGAGATAGAAGTCCATATAAGGATCAATAGTATTTGAAGGCATTTCGCACTTGAGCTGGTTGGTTTTTGCACTTATTTAATTGTAAGCAGAGATAGAAAATGAGAATGGGCACACCAGGACCCAGTGCCACTGCAAACGAACTCCAGAGAAATGTGACACTTTGTGCATCTGGCTTTACATGAGTACTGGGGAATCAAACTCAGGCTGGAAGGCTTTGCAAGCAAGTGACTTTAACCACTGAGCCATCTCTCCAGCTTCCTCTTTGTGTAACCTTTTTCAAAAGAAACAGGAGGATCACAAGTTCCAGTAACATGGTGAGACTTCATTTCAGATGAAAATAAATTATAGGGCTGGAGAGATTGCTTAGTGGTTAAGGTGCTTGCCTGAAAAGCCAAAGCACCCAGGTTTGATTCTCCAGAACCCATGTAAGCCAGATGCATAAGGGGCACGTGTGTCTGGAGTTCCTTTTCAGTGGCTAGAGGCCTTGGCATGCCCATTCTCTGTCTGTGTCCTCTCTATCTCTCTACTTGCAAATAAATAAATAAAATTAAAAAACAAAAACAAATTATAGGGGCTGGAGAGATGGCTTAGTGGTTAAGGTGCTTGCCTGAAAAGCCAAAGGACACCAGTTCAATTCCCCAGGACCCACATAAGCCAGATACACAAGGTAGTACATGTGTCTGGAGTTCGTTTGTAGTGGTTGGAGGCCCTGGTGCACCTATTCTCTGTCTTTCGCTCACTCTTTCTCTCTCTCTCTCTCTCTCTCTGCCTCTTTCCTTCTATTGCTCTCTCAAACAAATAAATAAAAATAAAAAAAAAACAAATTAGAGACACTTTAGTGGCTATGAAGGGGTATTTAGTTGTATAAGTAATTCTTTCTTTGATAACTAATACTATTGAGTATGTTTTGTGAGGCCATTGGCCATCTGCACATCTTCCTTGAAGGTATGCCTGTTCAGATCTGTGGCTCTATTTTTCTTTTTGGTACTGGGAATTGAAGGTAGGTTCTTACACAAGCTAACATGTATCCTACCAGTCAGATACACCCTAGCCCTTGGCTCACTTTTTCTTTTCTTTCTTTCTTTTTTTTTTTTTAAAGGGTGTGGGCAGGTTCTGGCTCTACAGTTTAGGCTTGCTTTCAATTTATAATCCTCCTGTCTCAGCCTCCTGAGTGCTGAAAACAAATAGCTGCTCTCTCCCTTTCTGTGGGCTGACTTTTCACTCTCTTCTTAAGATCTATATTTACTCTTTGGTCTCAGAGGCAAGTAAGATGATGAAGGGAATGTCATTGTTTGGAAAGTGTCACAATAACACACTTTTGCCACTGTGGGTCTAAGGCCTATCACCTTTAGAAGTCAACCTGTGGCAAATGTGGCTACCCTGCTAATCGCAAGAGAAAGACTAAGAGGCAAAATACTATGAGAACTGGGCAAATGAGTCATCTAAAATTTGCTGATCAAATATTCAGGCATGGATTCCATGAAGGAACAATACCTAAACCCAAGTGGACAGCTATTGCAGCATCCAGTTCATCTTGAGAATTTTGGCTGTGAATCAGAATAAATGTTCTGTTTTTTTTTTTTTTAATTACGTATTAGCAGGGTGTGGTGGCGCATGCCTTTAATCTCAGCATTCCAGGTCAGCTTAGGCTAGAGTTAGACCCTACCTTGAAAAAAAACAAACAAAAAACATTTACATATTTATTCACATGTGTGTGTATGAGTATACATACCAGGCTCTCTTGCAAAGGAATGCCTATCCAGCTTTACATGGATGAGTGGGGAATCAAACCTACGCTTGTAGGCTTTACAAGCAAACAAAGCCACTTGCTGGCCAAGCCATTTCCCCATCCTCCTTTTCATTTCCTTGATGGCATCCTTTGAAGCACAAAAATTGCTCATACATGCGTGCTGATAGCACACGCCATGCACATGTGTCATGGCACATGTGTGGAGGTTACAGGACAACTTTGGGGTTGGACCTTGAGACAGGTTTTCACTCTGGATCTCACTCTGGTATTCTTTGCTATGTTCACCACAACCTTCCAGAATATTCTCTGTATCTACCTCTTATTTCACCATCCACGTGCTGGGATTATAAAGCCATAACCTCAGGCAATTTTTTTTTTTTTTTTTGGTTTGGGTTTTTAAAGGTAGGGTTTCACTGTAGCCCAGGCTGACCTGGATTTCACTATGGAGTTTCAGGGTGGCCTCAAACTCATACTGATCCTCCTACCTCTGTCTCCTGAGTACTGGGATTAAAGATGTGTGCCACAATGCCCAGCTTAGCTTCAGGTTTTTTTAACATGGAATCTAGAGAAGACTGAACTCAGGTCCTCAGGCTTGAGTGGTGAGTACTTTATCCACTGAGCCATCGACCCAGTCCTCTTAGTCATTTAAAAAAAAATACTTTTAGACTTCTGGTTAAGATAGTGGTTTAGGTACCACACCAAAGCAGCCTAGGGGGGAAAAAGACAAAAAATAAAAAATACTCAGCAAAATACACACTTTTACTAAAAAGTGAGGTGTATAGGAACTTGAAACTGCAGGGGAGAAGTAGAAGAGATCCAGAGCATCCAGAGTCCGCACAGGCCAGCAAAAGTGGCCCGGCAGGTCCACCGACAGTGGCGGCAGCGGTGCAACAGAAAGCCGCCAGGCTCAGCTCCAGTCGCAGGACAAGCCAGGTGCGGGATTTTCCCCTCACACCGCGCTCTCCGCAACTCAGGAAACGTGAGGGGAGAGCGGCAGTGAGCAACGGAGGAGCAGACCGCGAAGTAGAAGAACACATGGAGCAGCGAGAGAACCAGAGCAGCTGCGGCTCCCTCCCCTCCCCCACTGCCTGTGCTCAGCTCCAGCGAACAGAGCAGCGTCCCGGGACCCGGCCACGCCAACTTGGGCTGACAACAGGACCCAAGCAGGAGCAGGGTCCAGAAGCAACACCAGCAGCTCCCGCGCAGGCAGTAGCGGCCCCAGCAGTGGCCGATCCAGAAGCGGCAGCTTCAGAGGCAGCAGCATAGATCCAGCAGCAGCAGCTTCAGAGGCAGCAGTGGCAGAACCAGCAGCAGTAGCGACAGACCCAGCAGCAGCAGCTTTAGCAGCAGCAGCGACAGATCCAGCAATGGCAGCTTCAGCAGCAGCAGTAGCAGTTCCAGAAGCGGGGGTGCTGATCTGCAAGGCCACAGTTGCCAGCCTCAGTTTGCCCTGCAGGAAAAGCCAGTGCCCAACTCCAGAAACCAGAACAGCAGCCCAACAACCCAGCCAGCAACTTACTGAAACCAAAATCATCCAAAAAGGTAACTAGGATGGATTGCACCAGGGAAGGGTCTCACTTGGTCACAAGCTGACTTGGATCCCTCAATAGACCAGAAATCTTAACCTCTTTGTTGATAGAGGATCTGGTTGAGTTGTTATAATAACTACTCTTGCAAAAATATTTGGTGCTGATTTTGATTGAATGTGTACAGTGTTTAGTTCAATTTTAGAATCTACCTGTATTTTATTCAACTCAGCCTACTTGAATACTCCCATAGCAGGCAAACTCAACCCCTAGGAACACCTTTCTAGATACTCTGAGAGCCTTAACAGCCACACCTAACACCTTAAGCTCCTATCCTGAAGATATATAACATCAAATCAATTGATACAACTAAGAATACCCAGCTATCTAGAAAATCCAAGCTTTAACTTAATCCAAGATGCAAATATATATATATATTATAATACAAGAAACACTATATTAAGAAATTAGAAAGCTCGCAAGTAAACGACCTAATGCTTCACCTTAAAGCCTTGGAAAAAGAACAAGGCAAACCAAAAATCAGTAGACGGGAAGAAATAATAAAGATTAGAGCAGAAATTAATGAAATAGAAACAAAAAAAAATCCAAGGAATTAATGAAACAAAGAGTTGGTTCTTTGAAAGGATAAACAAGATTGACAAACCCTTAGCAAATCTGACCAAAAGAAAGAGAGAAGAGACACAAATTAATAAAATCAGAGATGAAAAAGGTAACATCACAACAGATTCCAGAGAAATTCAAAAAATCATAGGGATATACTATATAAGCATATATTCCACAAAGTATGAAACTCTAAAAGAAATGGATTATTTCCTTGATTTATATGACCTACCTAAATTAAATCAAGATGAGGTTAATCACTTAAATAGACCTATAACAAACATGGAGATCTGAACTGTTATCAATAATCTCCCAACTAAAAAAAGCCCAGGCCCAGATGGATTCACTGCTGAATTTTACCAGACCTTCAAGGAAGAGCTAACACCATTGCTTCTTAAGCTTTTCCAGGAAATAGAAAAAGAAGGAATTCTACCAAACTCCTTCTATGAAGCCAGCATCACCCTGATACCAAAACCAGGCAAAGATAGAACAGAAAAAGAAAATTACAGACCAATCTCCCTCATGAACATAGATGCAAAAATTCTCAACAAAATATTGGCAAACAGAATACAAGAATATAGCAAAAAGATCATTCACCCTGACCAAGTAGGCTTTATCCCAGAGATGCAGGGATGGTTCAATATATGCAAATCTATAAATGTAATACATTATATAAATGTGTTGAAGGACAAAAATCACATTATCATCTCATTAGACGCAGACAGAGCGTTTGACAAAATCCAACATAAGGGATGTTAAAGTTAAAGGGATGATAAAAGTCCTACAGAGACTGGGAATAGAAGGAACATATCTCAATATAATAAAAGCTATTTATGACAAGCTTACAGCAACATCTTACTAAATGGGGAAAAACTGGAAGCTTTTCCACTAAAATCAGGAACTGGACAAGGGTGTCCACTGTCCCCACTTCTATTTAATATAGTTCTGGAAGTCTTAGCCATAGCAATAAGGCAAGAGACACATATAAAAGGGATACAGATTGGAAAGGAAGAAATCAAGTTATCATTATTTGCAGATGACATGATTCTATACATAAAGGACACTAAAGACTCTACTAGCAAACTGTTAGAGCTGATAAATACCTACAGCCATGTAGCAGGATACAAAATAAATACACAGAAATCAGTAGCCTTCATATATGCTAACAACAAACACACAGAGGATGAAATCAGAGAATCACTCCCATTCACAATTGCATCAAAAAAAAAAATAAAGTACCTTGGAATGAACCAAATCAAGGAAGTAAAGAATCACTACAATGAGAACTTTAAAACACTCAAGCGAGAAATTGCAGAAGACACTAGAAAGTGGAGAAACATCGCTTGTTCCTGGATTGGAAGAATCCATATTGTGAAAATGGCAATCTTACCAAAAGCAATCTACATATTTAATGCAATCCCTATCAAAATTCCTAAGGCATTCTTCATAGAAATAGAAAAAACAATCCAAAAATTCATTTGGAATCACAAAACACCTAGAATATCTAAAATAATACTGAGCAACAAAAGTGAGGCTGGTGGTATCACCATACCTGATTTTAACCTGTACTACAGAGCCATAATAACAAAAATAGCATGGTACTGGCACAAAAACAGACATGTAGATCAGTGGAACAGAATAGAGGACCCAGATGTAAGTCCAGGTAGCTATAGCCACCTGATATTCGATAAAAGTGCTAAAAATATTCATTGGAGAAAAGACAGCCTCTGCAGCAAGTGGTGTTGGGAAAACTGGATATATCTGCAGAAGGATGAAAATAGATTCTTCTCTCTCGTCATGCACAAGAATTAAGTCCAAATGGATTAAAGACCTTAACGTCAGACCTGAATCTCTGAAACTGCTAGAGGAAAAAGTAGGGGAAACCCTTCAACATATTGGTCTTGGCAGAGACTTTCTGAATACAACCACAATTGCTCAGGCAATAAAACCACAGATTAATCACTGGGACCTCATGAAATTACAAAGATTTTGCACTGCAAAGGACACAGTGAATAAAGCAAAGAGGCAACCTACAGAATGGGAGAAAAAATCTTCGCCAGCTATATATCTGATAGAGGATTAATATCTAGGTTATACAAAGAACTCAAAAAGGTAAACAATAAGGAATCAAACAAGCCAATCAAAAAAGGGCTTTGGAGCTAAATAGAGAATTCTCAATGGAAGAAATACAAATGGCATATAAGCATCTAAAAAAAAATGTTCTAGTGCCGGGCGTGGTGGCACACACCTTTAATCCCAGCACTCGGGAGGCAGAGGTAGGAAGATCACTGTGAGTTCGAGGCCACCCTGAGACTACATAGTTAGTTCCAGGTCAGCCTGGATTAGAGTGAGACCCTACCTCGAAAAAGCAAAAAAAAAAAAAAAGTTCTACGTCACTAGTCATCAGGGAAATGCAGATTAAAACTACATTGAGATTCCATCTCACTCCTGTCAGATTGGCCACCATCATGAAAACAAATGATCATAAATGTTGGCAGGGATGTGGAAAAAGAGGAACACTTCTACACTGCTGGTGGGAATGCAATCTTGTCCAGCCATTGTGGAAATCAGTGTGGAGGTTCCTAAAACAGCTAAAGATTGATCTACCATATGACCCAGCTATAGCACTCCTAGGCTTATATCCTAAGGACTCATCTCATTTCCTTAGAAGTACGTGCTCAACCATGTTTATTGCTGCTCAATTTATAATAGCTGGGAAATGGAACCAGCCTAGATGTCCCTCAACAGATGAGTGGATAATGAAGATGTGGCACATTTATACAATAGAGGTCTACTCAGAGGTAAAGAAAAATAAAGTTACGAAATTTGCAGAAAAAATGAATGGATCTGGAAAGGATTATACTAAGTGAGGTAACCCAGGCCCAGAAAGCCAAGCACCACATGTTCTCCCTCATATGTGGATCCTAGCTACAGATGATTGGGCTTCTGCATGAGAAGGGAAATACTTAGTAGCAGAGGCCAGTAAGTTAAAAAGGAGATATAAAGGAAAGAGAAAGGAAGGGAGGAGGGTACTTAATAGGTTGGTATTGTATATATGTAAGTACAATGACTGATATGGGAAGGTAATATGATGGAGAATAGAATGTCAAAGGTGAAAGTGTGGGGGAAGGGAGGGTATTACCATGGGATTTTTTTTATAATCATGGAAAATGTTAATAAAAATTAAATTTAAGAAAAGAAGTAAGTAATTTTAAAAAAAGTAATTTACAGGAAGTATGTTGGACTCACTTGTATGTGTACATACATTCAAGTGTATAGATACACATATGTGAAAAGTGTGGGAAGGACATTAAAGAAAAAGTCGAATGCTAGATCAGAAAAAAAAATGGAATGGAATTTCAAAGGGGAAAGTGCGGGGGGGGGAGGTATTACTATGGGATATTTTTTATAATTATGGAAAATGTTAATAAAAATTGTGAAAATAAAAAAATACTTTTATTGGGCTTGAGGGATGGCTTAGTGGTTAAGGAGTTTGCCTAAAAAGCCAAAAGGACCTAGGTTCAATTCCCCAGGACCCATGTTAGCCAGATGCACAAAGGGGTGCACACATCTGGAGTTCAGTTGTAGTGGTTGGGGGCCCTGGTGCACCCATTCTGTCTCTCTCTCTCTCTTCTCTCTTTCTCTTTCGCCCTCTTTCTCTGTCAAATAAATAAATAAATGAAATATTAAAAATATTTATTTATTTATTTTTAAAGTTTTTGTTCATATTTATTTATTTATTTGAGAGCATCAGACAGAAAGAGGCAGATAAAGAGAGTATGGGCATGCCAGGGCCTCTAGCCACTGCAAACAGCCTCCAGATGCATGCCCCACCTTGTACATCAAGCCTTATGTGGGTACTGGGGAATTGAACTCAGGCCCTTAGGCTTTGCAGACAAGCACTTTAACTGCTGAGCTATCTCTTCAGCCCTCCTTATTCTTTTTAAGACGGGACCTTTCTATATAGCCAGACAGGTTGGACTTGAACTTGCAATCCTCCTGCCTCAATCTCCCCTGTATGCTGGTATTATAGGCATGTACTAACATACCTGGATGACAAAATGTTTTTTGTTCTTGTTTTTTTTTTTCTTTTTGAGTGTGGGGGAGTGGGGATAGGTTCTCATATAGCCAAGGCTGGCCTGGAACTTGCTGTGTAGCTCAGGATATCCTTGGGCCTCTGGGCCTCCTGTCTACCCCTTGAGTCTCCCAAGTGCTGGAATTATAGGCATGTGCTGCCACACCTAGTTTATACAGTGCTGGAGATTGAACCCAGGGTCTCGTGCATGCCAGGCAAGCAGTCTATCAACTAACCAACACCCCCAGACTGAGAAGTTTTTGAAATGTTTAATCTATAATCCTTTTGTCATTTGTGGATTGTGGTGTCATATCTAAATACTTTCACAATTCAAGCCACAAAGATCTTTTTACTTTTTCTTGTAAGATCTTTATCATTAGTGCTCTTACATCTTGGCCTATGACTCATGTTGGGTTAATTTTCATATATGGAAATGGATGCTATATTGGTTCCAGTGTGACTAAGTTTTCTTAGAGAGTGGGAGACAATGTCCTCTGTTGTGTGTGGGAGGGAGAAGGGGCATGGAATGTCTGAGGAAAGGGATAGCAGTCTATGAAGGGAGGAGAAAGAGCAGTTTTGGGAAATTCTGTGTGGTTTGTTTATGGACTGTATCAAGGGGTGGTTGGACCTAAGTACTGAGTCATAAATTTAAAGGAGATGAGTCACTGTAGAGTTATTCCCTCCTCTTCCCTACAGTTGCACGTGATTGCCTGTTGTTGGCATAAAACAATCAGACAGGAGGTCTCACCTGGGTTGGCTATTTGCCCAAAGATAAAACAAAACCTTTAAGGTAATATCATTTGAGAGGACCATGGAGTGTGAGGAGTGAATGCACAAGGGAAGTGATAGATACAGGAAGTAAAGAAGGATCAACTTGAGTTCTATTTGGATGGAAAGGTAGGATACTTGGGAAATAAGGTGGAAATGAAAGTGGTCGTATGGTGGAACATTTTTTTTTCTTTTTTTTAAA
>NC_059106.1:125522041-125557875 GCF_020740685.1 Jaculus jaculus | reverse complement strand
TTTTTAAAAATTTAATTTATTAGTTTTCTTTTCAGTAAATACAGGCAGTTTGGTACCATTGTTTAGGCTCATCTGTGATCTACCCCCTCCCATTGGACCCTCCTTGTTGATGAAAATGGGTCGTGCATTGTGGAGTTAGCCCCCCGTTATTGGTACGATAAATGTCTCTGCAAATCATGACCCAACATGTGACTCTGACATTCTTTCCGCCCCCTCTTCCGCAAAATTTCCCTGAGCCATGTTGGGTTCATTTTTGGTCTGCTTCAGTGCTGAGGTGTTGGGAGCTGGAAAATTTTTAATAAAATTCTATCTTAGGGCTGGAGAGATGGTTTAGTGGTTAGGCATTTGCCTATGAAACCTAAGGACAACAGTTCGAGGCTCGATTCCCCAAGACCCATGTTAGCCAGATGCACAAGGGGGCACATGTGTCTGGAGTTTGTTTGCAGTGGCTGGAGGCCCTGGCACACCCATTTTCTCTCTCTCTCTCTCTGCCTCTTTCTCTGTTTGTTGCTCTCAAATAAATAAATAAAAATAAATAAAAAAATAAAATAAAATTCCATCTTAGCCCAGAAATCTTTCCCACAATTGCAGAAAAGTTGAACGTGGTGGTACAAGCTATAATCCTATCATTTGGAAGTTTCAGGTAGGAGGATCATGAGTTCAAGGTAATCCTCATTTACATAATAAATTTCAGGCCAACCTGAGCTACATGAGAGTTTCAATAAAAAAAAAGGTGGAAAAAGCAGTTTTATTAATAAGCATTTAGGGCTGGAGAGATGGCTTAGTGGTTAAAGCACATCCCTGTAAAGCCTATAATCCCAGCACTCAGGAGGTTGTAGGAGGATTGTTGTAACTTTGAGCCTGGGATAGAGTGAAACCCTAACTCAACCTCCCCTACCAAAAAAACTTAAAAAAAAAAAAAAAAAAAAAAGAACAGACAGTCATGCAGATTACAGGTCAGAACTGCTAGTGTGGTTACAGAGAGAAATATCACCCCTTTAAGTAGGTGGACAGGTAGAATCTATTTCATCGTTTCAAAGTAAACATGACTTGTCCTCATGAAGGAAGACTTGACAT
Organism: Jaculus jaculus; assembly: GCF_020740685.1. Lineage (NCBI taxonomy): Eukaryota > Metazoa > Chordata > Mammalia > Rodentia > Dipodidae > Jaculus > Jaculus jaculus. Next base: position 125,556,798 of record NC_059106.1, on the reverse strand, counting down.
TCCCAGATTGTTTCCATAGATCATCTTAAATGTTCCTGGTAATTAGGATGGACATCTGTGTTGATTACTTGCCTTTACCTACAGGTAAAATGAAAGATCTCATTCTCCCTGACAATCAGGGACAGGCTGCTGTCCTCTGAGGTTTACATTTCAAAAAGGTGACTCCTGTGTGCTGGAGGAAACATATCTGGGCTATGATGTAAGCCTACTTTACTTTTTAAAGTATTTACATATAAATCTGGGAGTGGTGACACCTGTAATCCCAGCACTTAGCAGATGGAGGCAGGAGGATCAGAAGTTCAAGGTCATCCTCAGCCATATTAGAGAGCTTGAGGCCAGCCTGGATACATGGGATACATGAGGTCCTATCTCAAAAAGAAAAAAAAAAAATCTGGGCTGGAGAGATGGCTTAGCAGTAAAGGGTTTGCCTACAAAACTTAAGGACCGGGGTTTGATTCCCCAGAACCCACTTAAGCCAGATGCACATGGTGGCTCATAGCCTGTTCATTTGCAGTGGCTAGAGGCCCTGGCATGCCCATTCATTCTCTCTCTCTCTCCTAAATAAATACATAAAACCATAAAAAATTACATCTATAGCAGGGAGACAGCCATACTATTTAGAAATACATGTAGAATTTACAAATGCTTATTTTCAAAGAAAGCTCTCTCTTCTGACAGCAGAGACAGTTAATTGTTTTTTCCTGACGGTGGTCAGAGTGAGGGGTGCCAATATCTTCTCTGGGAGGGGAGAGGCCTCGTGAGCCTCTCTTCCTTATGTTTAAATTAATGAAGATGAACTGAACTCTGAAAGTCCACTTTCTGAGTTTCCATAGCTTCATTCAAGTGCCCAGTCTCCACAGCAAGGCTAATGGCTCCTGTACTAGGCCAGGCAGTCATATTACCATCTCACCTTGGCAGAACGTTCTGCTGACAATGCTGCTCTCTGTGCTGCAGGTTCAAAACTGAAGGGGAGGGGTCTATATCGGGTGGTGAGATAAAAAGGCTGTGGTGGTTTGACTCAGGTGTCCCCCAGAAACTTAGGTGTTCTGGATGCTAGGTTCCCCAGCTGATAGAGATTTGAAATTAAAGGCTCCTGGAGGTGGTGTATTATTGGGGGCAGGCTTATGGGTGTTATAGCCAGTTTCCCCATGCCAGTGTTTGGCACACTCTCCTGTTCCTGTTGTCCACCTTATGTGGGCCAGGGGGTGATGTCCACCTTCCACTCATGCCATCATTTTCCCCTGTCATCATGAAGCTTCCCCTCGATCCTGTAAGCCAAAATAAACCTCTTTTTCCTACAAGCTGCTCTTGGTTGGGTGATTACTACCAGCAATGCGAACCTGACTGCAATTAAGGCCTGGAAGTGTCAAAAAGAAACCAGGTTGGGAGGGAAGGTGGTAGATATAGTGTCCGTGGCTTCCAGTGGAGGCCTCAGGGCACAACAAGGTGGGGTGTAGATCAGGATAGAAGAAGAGCTGCCTTTGCTGGGAACTTAGAAGCAAAGACTTAGCAATAACACTCAGTGCACCAGTAGTTCTGATACTGCTTTCTTTTTAATTATTTTAGTTATTTATTTGAGAGAGGGAGAGGGAGAGAGAGAGAGAGATAATGGGCATGCCAGGGCCTCTAGCCACAACTAATGAACTCCAGATGCATGCACCTGTGCATCTGGCTTCATGTAGACACTGGGGAATTGAACCCGGGTCCTTTGACTTTGCCAGCAAGCACCTTAACAGTTAAGCCATCTCTCCAGCCTCAGACACTGCTTTCTACATGTCATTTTTCCACTAAGAGAAGTGGGTAGGCTCATACATCATATACAGGTTCTCACTCTCTTCCCTCCCCTGATATGTAGCTGGCCTCAGACTCCTGATCCACTTGCCCACCTCCCCACCTCCTCATACTGGAATCTCAGCTGTGCTCTACTGCATCGCAGCACGAAGCTCCTTATCTTTCTCCTTATGCGTACAGCCCCCTCCCATCTGTCTACAGAACTTCCTTTGTGCTAGTCTTAGAGCATTCAATGTGAGGAAATCCCCTTTACAGGACCTCCACTTAGGTTCTTGTATTACCACCACTCTGGGAGCTGGGGAGATGGTTCAGTGGTTAAAAACTTTGCTTGCTGGGGCTAGAGAGATGCCTTAGCGATTTAGGCATTTGCCTACAAAGTCAAAGGGCCCCAGTTTGATTGCCCAAGACCCACATAAGATGCTCAAGGGGGCACATGTGTCTGGAGTTTGTTTGCAGTGGCTGGAGGCCCTGGCACACACATTTTTTCTCTCTCTCTCAAATAAATAAACATATTTTTAAAAAATTAAAGGCATTTGATTGCAAAGCCTTTCAGCCTGGGTTTGATTCCCTAGTACCCACATAAAGCCAAATGCACAAAGTGGTGCATGTATCTGTAGTTCATTTGCAGCAACAAGCTCTAGAATGCCTATCCTCTTCTCTCTCTCTCTCTCTCTCTCTCTCTCACACACACACACATACATACAAATAAATAAAATATTTTTTAAACTGCCACACTTTAATCACGGAGGCTCCACTCTGATGATTTTATCTAATCCTATTAGCTCTAAATCCCATATTGGATTAACTTTTCAAAAAATATTTTATTTATTTATTTGAGAAAGAGAGAGAAAGAGGCAGAATGGGTGTGCCAGAGTCTCTAACCACTGCAAATGAACTCCAGGCACATACACTATCTTGTGTATCTGGCTCTACATGGATACTGGGGAATTGAACCTGGGTCCTTAGGCTTTACAGGCAAGTGCCTTAACTGCTTAAAGCCATCTCTCCAGCCCTTGATTAACTTTTCATACTGTTTTATATTTTTAAACATTTTTGTTCATTTATTTGAGAGTGCTTTTAACCACTGAGTAATCTCTCCACCCCTCACACTCTTTTTAAATTTTGTGAAGAGCTGGGCATGGTGGCATACACCTTTAATCCCAGCACTTGGGAGGCAGAGGTAGGAGGGTCACCGTGAGTTTGAGGTCATCTGAGACTACATAGTGAATTCCAGGTCAGCCTGGGCTAGAGCAAGAACCTACCTCGAAAACCCCCCCCAAAAAAAAAAAATTATGAGGAGCCAGGTGTGGTGGCGCACACCTTTAATCCCAGCACTCGGGAGACAGAGGTAGGAGGATCATGGTGATCTTGAGGCCACCCTGAGATTACATAGTGAATTCCTGGTCAGTCTGAGCTAAAGCAAAACCCTACTTCAAAAAACAAAAATAAATAAGCAAAAATTATGAAGCAGAGTATTACAGACAGCTTCAAGTTGCTGGGACAAACACCCAAACAAAAACAGTTTATGGGAGGAAAGGGTTTATTTCAGGCTTACAGGATCCGTGGGAAACTCCATGGATGATGTAAGAAGCTGACTCACTTCCACAGATGCATAGCAGAGAAACATTACCACTAACCAGCACCACAAAAACAAAACACCAACAGCCAGAGCTCCTACTGCTCTCCACATGTCTTAGAGCTGGACTTGAGATCCACCCCCTGTGACATGCCCTGGGATCTGCCTGTTAGGGGCTCAATTTTCAAACTATCACATTCAAACTACCACACAGAGGTAGGAGAATCACAGTGAGTTTAAGGCTACCCTGGGACAGCAGAGTGAGTTCCAGGTCAGCCTGGGCTAGAGTGAGATTCTACCTTGAAAAAAACAAAGAAACAAAAAATTTTTAAAACCCCATATATTTCTTTGAGATGGGTCTTGCTCTTGCTTTCTCTAGTTCAGGTCTCTGATCTTGAGGCCAGAGGCCTTTTCTCTTCAGTGTGGTCCCTCCAAGTTTAAGTAAACTCTACCAGGTAGAAGACATCAAAATATGTTTATGGGCTGAAGAGATGGTTCAGCAGTTAAGGCACTTGCTGGCAAAGCCTAAGGACCTAGGTTCGATTCCCCAGTACCCACATAAAGCCAGATACACAAGGTACTGCATATGTCTGGAATTCATTTGCAGTGGCTGGAAGCCCTGGCATGCTACATTTTCTCTCTCTCTCTTGTATTTCTCTGCTTGCAAATAAATAATTTTTTTTTGAGGTAAGATCTCACTCTAGCTCAGGCTGACCTGGAATTCACTACGTCTTATCAGGCTGGCCTCAAACTCACCGTGATCCTCCTACTTCTGCCTCCCAAGTGCTGGGATTAAAGGCGAGAACCACCACGCCTGGCTAATAAAATATTTTTTAAAGAGATATATGCTTAAAATAACTGAATTCATGAGTAATAACTGTGCTATATGCTTACAGTAGGGCAGATGGAAATGAGAAATAAAAAGAGGAAAATAGCTGGAGAGATGGCTTAGAGGTTAAGACGCTTGCCTGTGAAGCCTAAGGACCCAGTTCCCATTCCCCAGTATCCTCATAAGCCAGATGCTTATAAGTTTGTTTGCAGTGGGTAGAGGCCCTGCTCTGCCCATGCTCTTTCTCTCTCTCTCTCAAGTAAATAAAATACATAAAATATTTTTTTAAAAAAAAGAGGAAAAGAAGCAGGGAAGGATGGGGCTTTTCAAGGTGGCATAAACTAACAGCACATATTTGCTGTTTGCAAAATATGGGCTATGCCTTGTGTGATATCATTTAATTCCTAGGAAAATGTTATATGACAGTGTATTAGTTATTTTTGCAATGCTATTGCAAAAGTGCCTAATAAAAAACAGTTTGAGGGAGGAAGGATTTATTTTGGATAAAAGTATATTTAACCAGTAAGCCATCTCCCCAGCCCAGAGGATTTATTTTAATTCATGGTTTCAAAGGTAGAGCAGAGCAGCTTACATCATGACAGCTTTACAAACCAGTGTTTGTTTCTCCTAGGTGTTTCTTGAGCTAATGAATTTACTAATTAAGGTGAATTATCACAAGTCCCCTCCTCTTTAAAATATTTTATTTTTATTTATATATTTGAGAGAGAGAGATAAAGAAGCAGATAGAGAGGGAGAGAGAGAAAGGATGGGTGCACCAGGGCTCCTAGCCACTGCAAAGGAACTCCAGACACATGCGCCACTTTGTGCATCTGACTTTACATGGGTCCTGGGGAATTGAACTGGCATTCTTTGGCTTTGCAGGCAAGTGTCTGAACCGCTAAGCCATTTCTCCAGCCCACACGTCCATTTTTTGTCAATCTTACACACACCTCCTTAAACTGTAGCATTCTATGCATGAGAGCACCTGCCTAGCGCATGTGAGGCCCTGGGTTCAATCCCTACTACTGCCAAAAAAACAAACAAAACAAAAAAATCACAACTAATATAACACTCTACCCATGGTTCCCCAACAGGCTCATATCCATCTCATAATGCAAATTACATTCCATTCATTTCCTAAAGTCCTTGAAGTTTTAAGAGCTCCCACATTGTTCAGAAACACGAGTTCAAAGTCTCCTCTGAGGCTCAAGACAACTCTTAGATGAAACCCCTTGTAAAAATAAAAATTAAAACAGGGCTGGACAGATGGCTTAGCAGTTAAGGTACTTGCCTACAAAGCCAAATGACCCATGTTCCATTTCCCAGGACCCACATAAACTAGTTGCACAAGGGGGCACATGCATTTGGAATTCATTTGCAGTGTCTGGACATGTGGCACATTTACACAATGGAGTTCTACTCAGTGGTTAAAAAAATGAAGTTATGAAATTTGCAGGAAAATAGATGGATCTGGAAAGTGTTATACTTTGTGAGGTAACCCAGGCCCAGAAATCCAAGCATTGTATGTTCTCTCTCATATGTGGATCATAGCTACAAAATGATTGGACTTCTCTGTGAGTAGGAATAAAACTTGGTAGCTAAGGCCAGTAAGCTAGAAAGGAAATATAAAGGGAATGGAAAGGGAGGAGGACTTAATAGGATGGTATTGTATATGTGTAAGTAGAAGAACAGATTAATGGGAGTGAAAAGGCATAAATGAGTTCAGGAGAAAAGGTTGAGTAAAGGAAAGGTGGGGGGAGGGCTAATCAAAATCTAAGAGGATACAAATAAGTTATATGGAAACCTACTTTTTTAGACAATGGAACACTCAGAAGCCATAGATGGCTACTAGAAAGTTTTCAGTGCCAGGGATGGGATACCTTCCAGTGGGTTGTTGGCCAGGGAGGTCCCTGATATCTCCAAAAACATTACAGGCCATTGCCAAGGCCCTTGGTTTCCCCTGAGAAATAGATAGTAAGATCCTAGTGCTGAAGACTCCATATATTTGGGCTACAATGTCACTGAGAAACCCTGCTGGAGCTGTGCTCAAAACCTCCTCCATGTAGACTAGCTTACAGAAAGCTGGGAAAAGCCATGTAGTTCAATGGCAGAGAGAGAATTCACCAGTGAAGGTACTCAACAGTGGACATTGTGAGCCTTAAATTTGGCCAGCCAGGTCAAATGAGCCAACAGGTGCAGTAGTTGCACATCTGTCATGGTGGAAACCAACTGCCCTCTAATTTGACTGGAGGCCCGCTCCATAGAAGGGAATACATACCTCATACTGAAAACCTAAAACAGGGGTAGTCATAAGCCTTAGGGGTGTAACATCTGCTGCTGTCTGGATAAATGTATATACTATGCTTATCAAACTGCCCAGTAAGCATTTCTCTTAATGTTCATACCCATATATTAGAGCTACTCTTACTTTTTCTTAGAAAACCTTCTCTTTTCAGATGGCAGTGACCTTGGGATGACTTAGAAGGCACCATGGTGCTGAGAAGAAGTGACAGAGGAGTGCCTAGCACTGAAATATCTCTATCACACCTTCCAAGGCTCAGGGTCTAATGCGGAAGAGGTGGCAGAAAGAATGTAAGAGCCAAAGGAAGGGTAGGACTCCATACAACATGCTCCCTCCAGACACAAAATGGCCTGGATATCCATGACCTCATAGTGCCTGATAGTACTTATACAAGACCATCATAATATAAGGAAAAGATGATGACAACAAAATAAAAGAGATACTGATTGAGAGGGGGAGGGGATATGATGGAGAGTGCAGTTTCAAAGGGGAAAGTGTAGGGAGGGAGGGAATTACCATGGGGTATTGTTTATAATTATGGAAGTTGTCAATAAAAAATAAAATAAAATAAGTATTATATTTATGTAAGAGAATGGGGGGGGCGATAGATAATAAAGGGTATACTAGAGCCTCCTACTATTGCAAATGAATTCCAGGCACATGTGCCACTTTGTGCATTCATATTTACATGGGTACTGGGGAACTGAACCCAGAAAAGTCAGGTTTTTCAAGCAAGTACCTTTAATCACTGAACCATATCTCCAGCTCCGGCATTCTGATTTTCTGAGAGCCCACCAGAATCACCTTATTAAAATCTACTTATAGTACTTGAGAACTTCTCTAGCTTGCATCTCATCACCAAATTTCTCCTTTAAACTATCTCCAAGGGCTTAGGAATCACATGAGCCCAGTGTACAGAAGGATCTCTGTGAGTTCAATGATGCCCTGAGACTACTTAGTGAATTCCAGTCAGCCTGAGTTATAGTGAAATCCTACCTTGAAAAACAAAAACAAACAAACAAAAACGAATCACATGAGAGAGCTGGAGAGATGGCTCAGCACTTAAGGTGTTTGTCTGCAAAATCTAAGGATGGGTTTGATTCCCCAGTACCCATATAAGGCCAGATGCACAAAGTGGCACATGCATCTGGAATTCATTTGCAGTGGCTAGTGGCCCTGGTGTGTTCATATTCTCTCTTTTTCTTTCTCTCTATCTTTGTCAAAAACTACATAAAATAGGCCTGGGGATGGAACATGCTTTTAATCCCAGCACTCAGGAGGCAGAAGTGGAGGATTGCTGTGAGTTTGAAGCCACCCTGAGACTACATAGTAAATTCCAGGTCAGCCTAGGCTAGAGCAAAATTCTAACTCACCCCCACCAAAAAGGTAAAATAAATAAAAAATGTTAAAAAAAATAAAAAAGAATGACATGAGTATGTTCCATTACAGCTGACCCCACTCCTGGTACCAATGTTTTGTAATAGTTATTTTTGTATAGCTGAAGTACCCAAGAATAACTTAAAGAGAATGATTATTTATTTTGACCCATGGTTTCAGAGGCATCAGTCCATTATGGCAGGGAAGGCATAGCAGAACAGAGCAGTTTAAGTCATAGTAGCTAGTTAGCAGAGAAAAGAAATTACAGGAAAGGGCAATAGCAATAATATTCCCCCAGGGACCTGCTTCCTCCAACTAGACCCTGCTTACTTCTTTTCACCATGTCCCAATAATGCCATCACATTATGAATCCATCTGGGATTAATGCATTCATTAGGTCAGAAAAATTGTCTTCAGAAAAATCATTATAGATATAACACGGCACTGTGTGCTTCCTAAATCTTTCTCAATCCAATCAACTTGATAGTTAAGATTAAGATCAGCTGGGCATGGTGCGCACACCTTTAATCCTAGCACTTGGGAGGCAGAGGTAGGAAGATTGCTGTGAGTTTGAAGCCACCCTGAGACTACATAGTGAATTCCAAGTCAGCCTGGGCCAGAGTGAAACCCTACCTCAAAAAACAAAAAAACAAAACAAAACAAAACAAAACAAAAAACATACAACAAAAGAAGAAGAGATTAATGATCACAGATAGGTGCAATTGTTGTCCACACTTGTTGAAGCCCCTAAAGAGACCACTGAAGTTAAGGGACTGGTGTATATACATTCACCTACACACTCAAGGTACAGAACTACAGACACCAGCAACTAGCTTTCCCAACAGAACTGGAGAATGAAATTTTAGGACTTTAGTGCAACAGGCACTTGTAGGTAGAAGGATGATTTTCAAGATCAGGAGTGCCCCCAACTGTGATTTTGATTAGGTCCTTTAATCTCCTTGAGCCTGTTTCTTCATCTGTGAAATAAGGATCATAGCATTTCTGGAATGTCTGTATCTTATCTTCATGCAGTTATCACATCCTGCCTGGTGTTTAGTATTGATGCTTTAGTGAGCCGAGACCTGCCTTGCTCTAATCTGAAAACTCTCAGTTATTTTTGCATGCCCCACAGTGCCTTGCGAATATGGGGAAGGGGGAAACTTTTTAAAAAGGAGTTGACCACAAAAGCATTTCAACCCTTGGACCAATAAATCACAGGAATCCCTTGACCTTATTTTCTCCAATAAAAAGAAAACAATAGGGCTGGGATATGGCTGAGTGGTAGATTATTTGCTTAGGACACATGAGTCCTGGGCTCAATCTCTGGAACTGGAAGAAAAAAAAAAAAAGACAATCAAATGATGTTTATTATAAGACCTCAAAGGTTTTTGGCTAAAAGAGAAAACAAATGAAAGTACTGTAGTTCCCTTATGAGGGGTTGGGGGCATGCTAGATATGGGAAGAGGGCTCAGTGGATAAAAGTGCTCGCCAAAAGTGCAAAAGTACAAGCCTGAGAACCTGAGTTTAATCCCCAAACACACATAAAAAGCTGGAAGCTGTGGTGGGCTCCTGTAATCCTAGCATCCTGTTGCTGATCACTAACCAGAAAGTGGTCCTCTGACCTCTTCAGGCACACTGTGGCACATGCCACGCCCCCCCACATCAACAGTATATATCACACACACAAACATGCCACCCATGAAGACATGCAATAAATTAGTTTTAGCATGATGGGCATGGCAGATGCCTTTAATCCCAGTGCTCGGGAGGCAGAGGTAGGAGGATCAGCATGAGCTCGAGTCCACCCTAAGTCTACATAGTGAATTCCAGGTCAGCCTGGGTTAGAGCGAGACCCTAACTTGTAAAACCAAAAATAATAATAATAACAATAATAATAATAATAATAATTTTTTAGGGGCTGGAGAGAGATGTCTTAGCAGTTAAGGCACTTGCCTACAAAGCCAAAGGTTCTAGGTTCAAGTCCCCAGGACCCACATAAGCAAGATGCATAAAGTGGCACATGCATCTGGAGTTCCTTTGCAGGGTCTGGAGGTCCTGGCATGCCAATTTTTTCTCTCTCTATCTCTCTCAAATAAATAAATTTAAATAAAAATAAAATTTAAAAGAAGTTTTTAAAAGTTTTTTAGGGCTGGAGAGACAGCTTAGTGTTTAAGACATTTGCCTGCAAAGCCTAACAATCCCAGTTTGATTCCCCAGTGCCCACCTAAAGCCAGAACCAAGAGTTGTATACATCTGGAGTTTGTTTGTAGTGGCTAGATGCTCTGGTGGGCCCATTCTCTCTGTATCTCTCTCTCTCTCTGCTTACAAATAAATAAAAATAATCTTTAGCTAAAAAGGAATGCTTTTTGAAGGTCTAACAATAGTGTGTCACACATAGCATGTAAAATCCCATCAAACATCTAAGAACATATGACAGTGAGAAGTGACAGGCCTGTCACTTGACTCAGGTACTTTTGGCAGAAACAGCTCTTTTCTTTTATCCCCATGATAGGCCTAAAAAGTGGGTGTAATTGTGTTCCTGTCTTCACATGGGAAACCTGAAACTCAGCACAGTAAGCAGCTTATCCGATTTTCTGATTCTGAAGCCTAACCTGTTTCTACCACACCAGATGCACTTTTGTGGGACCAGTCCACTTACAGTTGCCCCGCTGCAGGCCTGCCTCCCCAGATACACTTCCTATGGTCCTGCTCAGCAAAATCTAGAAGTCCAGGAGCCCACCCAGATGCAAGTATGTCTGTCCACTTGAAAGTGCACCCTCGGATTGCTGTTTGTATGAGGAAATATGGAAGTCCCCAAGCATGCCTTCTGGGAGTGGCCAGAAAACACAGAGACTGAATAGGCCAGCCTTGTCCTTCCGGTTGCCAAACCTGAAGGGACTGTTCACTCTTGCGCAGACTTTAGCTGGTTCAATGCACAGTCTGTGCCAACTACAGAAACATTTTGGGAATATTTCACCGAAACCCAATTCATAGCAGGTTGAAGATGATTGGAGACTGGTGGTGTTTACATCCCCTGGGAATAACCAGGAAGAGCTGGTGTTTGTTGTGTTTTGGGTCTTTTCCCTCCCTCCCTCTTGCTCTCTTCCTTTCTTCCTTTCCTTTTTTTTTTTTTTTTTTTTTTTTTTTGGTTTTTTGGAGGTAGGGTCTCACTCTAGATCAGGACTTTTCTATTTTTAACAAGCTGAGGAATGAGCCACGTGTGGTGGCACATGCCTTTAATCCCAGCACTTGGGAGGCAGTAGGAGGAGGATTGCTGTGAGTTTGAGGCCACCTTGAGACTACACTGTGAATTCCAGATCAGCCTGGGCTACAGCAAGACCCTACCTTAAAAAAAAAAAAAAAAAAAAAAAAAGCATGCGTCAACAACCCAAGGAATGGCTTCAAGGCAGTGAATGAGGCCCATAAACTTATAGGGCTTTGGCAACAGAGTCCAGAGAATCACAAATCCAAACCTCTCGGATGAGATATTTATTCTCTGACCCCCACTCTTTATATCTTTCAGTATAAGTTGTCTGACAAGGTGTCTTTATTTGGTTTTGAAATCTGTGACTCAGGTTCTGAGCTGTGGTGAATTGCTGATGACATGGCATTATCCTTTGCTGATAAGATATAATTGATAATCAAGAGTAGGTGCCAAACTTTGCACATAATATATAATCTTGATCATACAAAAAGTCTATATCTGTATATAAAAATATGCACTGAAATTAACAGAGAATTTGAATATTAACTGTTGTGGTTCTCAGATCATAGAATTATAGGTGATTTTTAGTTTCTTCTTTATACTTTTCTATTTTCTAAATTTTTTTCAATTGTTTTTGTGGGGGGTATTGAGATAGGGTCTCACTCTAGCCCAGGTTGACCTAGAACTCAGTATGTATTTCCAGGCTGGCCTTGAACTCACAGCGATCCTCCTACCTTGACCTTCTGAGTGTGGGGAGTAAAAGGTGTGCGCCACCACACTCAAATTTTTTCAGTTTTTATGGGATAGGATATTGCTGTGTAGTCCAGGTTAGCATGGAATTTATTATTCTCTTGCCTTAAACTCCCATGTGTTGGGATTGCAGGCAGACATCACCATACCAAACTTCTTAATGTTTTCTACCATAAGCATGAAATTACTTACCTTCTAAACAGATCAGAAGGGTACATGAAGAAAGTCAAGCTACTTTTGCAAGCAGCAAACATCTTCATTGTGAATATAGATATTTATCATGAAATTTAAAAGAAGACAAAGTGGGGGAGGACGGAGGGTATTACCATGAGATACTTTTTATAATCATGGAAAATGTTAATAAAAATTGAGAAAAAGAAAAAAGAAGACAAAGAGCTCTATGTCACCTTCTTGTTTTCTTCATCAGATGTCGAGAGTTGCAGCTGACTTTTGTTTGTTTGTTTGTTTTTGGAGGTAGGGTGTCACTTCATCCCAGGCTGACCTGGAATTCACTATGTAGTCTCAGGCTGGCCTGGAACTCACAGTGGTCCTCCTGCCTCAGTCTTTGAGTGCTAGGATTCAAGGTGAGTGCCACCATGCCCAGCTGTATCTGACTTAATTTTGCTGGCCTGGAACTCACAACCCTTCTGTCTCAATTTTTCAAGTTCTAGGATTACAGGTGTATGCCACTGTATCTAGTTTGACATTTTTAAAAGCCATTTATTGTTTATTTATTTATTTGCAAGCAGAGAGAGATAAAGAGAGACAGACAGAGAGAATGGGCATACCAGGGTCTCTAGCCACGGCAAATGAACTCCAGAAGCATGTACCACTTTGAGCATCTGGTTTTACATGGGTGCTGGGAAATTGAACCTTGGTCCTGAGGCTTTGCAGGCAAGTGCCTTAACCTCTGAGCCATCTCTTCAGCCCCAACTTGACATTCTTTTAAAGTGTTGGGCATTAAAGCCAAGGAATGATACCCACCAGCAAGTGCTCTGCCACCAAGTCATACTCTACTGTGTCTCTACTCATTTCACAAAACAAATTAGAAGAAACCAGGTTAGTGAAGGAATTGTGTTCCCAAGCGAAGTCAGAGACACTTCTAAATGGCTCACTCGGTCTCAGAGAAGCCAGGTGAGTAGTTCTGAACAACAGAGGATGGAAAGATATTGACTAACAGGAATTGCACAGGTTCACAGAGGGATGGCCCATGCAGACAGCCGTGAAGACTCAGGATGGACAGCACCTGTTCCACTTGTGTCTGTTCCATTAACCAGTTCACAGGGGGCACTCCTTTGGGCTCCTCTAGCCATGTTTGTAAGTGGCTCCAGATCTATTGGGGAAAAAATGGAGTGACTCAGAGTGAGGAGACCACTCCAGGTAATGTCCAAGCAGGCCACTGACTGCCTGTGCTGGCTGGGTTTCCTCACCTCTAGGTTTCAGGTGCCCGCCCTCGGAGGCGTGGTGACTGACTCATGCACAGTAGTGTCTCAACAACAATGATGTGCAGTGCAGGTGCTGGGAGCTGCAAACCCACAATAGCACCTGGGTGTGATCACCTGTGACCTTAAAGCCACCTTTGTGTCCTGGAACTGGAGGACTTCCTTCCATCCAGCATATGTGACAGGTAAGGTCTCAGGCACACCAGACATTTTCCCCAAAGATGAGAAAGCATTCACAAGAATGGATTGTTTTATATAACTAGTTTTATATAGCAGGGAGAGTCCTTCTCATGGAAGGTCCAGATGCCTCTTGTACAACCCCCTTAAAGTTACCTAAGATGTCACTGAAATATCTCCCACAGAAGATGCTCTTTAAAACCTTCCTCCTTTAGCCCAGAGAAAATCCATCTCCCGGTTTTTTTTAAAAATATTTTAGCGTTCATAGATTAGCTTCTGGGGTTTCCATTCCTGATTTCAAACAGCATATAAACTCATAGCTTGATTCCAGTAGTTTGTTTATTTGCTGAGCTGCGCATCAAACCCAAAGACGAACTGACTAGTTAGGGCTCACTAGCCACACTAAAATCCTAATGACCTTAGTTCATTTTATTTTAGTTTTTACATATTTTATTTTAATTATTTATTTGAGAGAGGGAGTGTAAGAGAGAAAGACGCAAATACAATGAGAAAACTCCAGACGCATGAGCCACTTGGTGCATCTGACTTTCTGTGGTTACTGGGGTATATAACTCCGATCCTTAGGCTTTGCAGGAAAGGGCCTTAACCCTGAGCCTTATTTTATTTTAATTTTATTTTTAATTAATTAGTTTATTTGCAAGGAGAGAGAGACAGAGAAAGGAAGAGAGGAAGCGAGGGAGAAAGTGAGGGAGGGAGCACGCCAGGGCCTCTTACCACTGCAAACTTCAGACACACGGGGCATGTTGTGCATTTGGCTTTACGTGGGTACTGAGGATTCAAACTCTGGCCTTCACGCTTTACAAGTAAGCACCTTTAACCCGTGAGCCAACTCTCCAAACAATTCATTTTATTTTTGTTTTCATTTGATCGTCTTGTACATGCTAGGCAAGGGTTGTACCAGAGTTACATCGCAACACTCAGCCATTCAGGTGGGTGGGATGAAACTGGTGTTTCCTGGACAACCAGGGGCAAGTTTGCGCCCACGCGGATTGGAAAGGAGCTGCTCCTGTAGGTCCGCAGGTGTGTGTGTTCGAAAACATCCGCGAACCTGTTGCGCAGGTCACCAGGAGCAGGGCAGCCCAGTTTACGCACCGGAGCAGGTGATTTCCAGGAGCCCCGCGAGGTGGGGCGGAATCCCTTCTCGCTTCTGCCTCGCACAGTGGTCTCCACTCGCGATCGGCTCTGCTAGACCGGCCGCAGGCTCCCCAGAACCCACCGAGTCCCTAGCGGCCGGCAGAAGAGCTCGGGGAGTCCTGCAGGGACCGCGTCCTCCTCCCGGCGCCCGGAGCGGAGCACTCGGGCCCGCGCCGATTGCCCTCGCCATGGCCCTCAACCTAGAGCCACAGAGGGAGGCGGGCGGCTGTATGCAAATACGCCCCGTGGGCGGGGCCTTCTCTTGGATCAGGATAAAGGGGCGGAACTCCCACATGCAAATGAGCAGGGGGCGGGGCCGCCTCCCGGGCCCAGGATAAAAGGCGGGGCGGGGCGCGCAGGGCAGCAGAAGCCGCTGCCTCCCGCGATCTGGCGGTGCGCCCCGACGGTGCGTACGGCTCTGCGCCCCCACCGGTCGCCGGTAGCCCCGACAGCTCGGTCGGTCCCGCCGCCCCCGGTAAGGACACGCGGTGACACTAGGCTAAGGGTGCGAAGTTAGGGGCCGAGGCCGCGACGACGTGCGCCTGTTCGGCCCGGGTCCGGGCTTTCTCCGTGGGGACGTGGGAAGCCGGCGCCTACGCCTCGGTCAACGGGTCTTGGCAGGTGGCATCTCCCCAGGAGCTGCGCGGGGCCAGTTTGTCCCCAGGCGATCAGCAGTCAGGACGGAAAGAACTGCGTTTGGTCCGTGCATTGTTGGGACAGTCTGAGGATGTCGGAGATGGAGTCTGAAAGAAGACGGCTCCCTGGGGGCTCCAGCTATTTCACGGGCGGTCCTTGAATTTTCTGCAGAGGTCCAGACGCGGAATAGCCCGCCGGCGCGGGGGGGGGGGGGTGTTCAGTTTAGAATGAAACTTCAGGCCAGCCCACCAAGCTATCCAGCCCCGTAGAGTGTGCACCTACCCCTGAGGAAAGAAGACTTTTGTAGCCCACCCCTCCCGTTTTTCATATACTTTTATTCTTACTTTAAAAAGACGAGCCCTTTTGAGGATTTTAAAAGCTAATTGCAATTCCAAGATGGGCCAGCTAAGATCTGGGACTTGACCTGAAGTACTGTTGTGAAAATCCCTCCCCTGTCTCCTTCCTTCATCAACTGCAAGGTGCACTGATGAAAAATAGCCTCCCAGAAGGTGTCCAGGTCTGGCTTACCAGCCCTTCATTTTATGGTGCACTGGAACTGGGAGCATGAAAGGAACCAGCCCCCTCCCAGTCAGCCACCCAAGCAGGGAAAGCCCTGAAGCCTATTGAGGACCTGAGGTATCCCTGGTGGAGATAAACACTTTGCTTGGGGGGTGGGGGCGCGGTGTTCTGGGAGCTCTATACTTTTCCCTCGAGGGTAAAAAAGGCCAGGAATGAGAAATAGGATTAATTCTGAGGGAGGGGAGTGAATACATCTGACACAAGTCTGTTTCTTTTCGCGTGTATTCGTCATAACTGAAGACTTTGCAAAATGTCGGAGTTTTGGCTAATTTCAGCCCCCGGAGATAAGGAAAATTTACAAGCTCTGGAGAAGATGAATACTGTAACCTCCAAGTCCAACCTGTCCTACAACACCAAATTTGCTATTCCTGACTTCAAGGTAAAATTCCTGAAGAGAAAGAGTCCATGGATGACAGGGGTGGGAGGAGGTTGTCAGTGATTTCTGCCCCTGGAGTTGTGTTCTTGGAAACAAAGTAGAAAGTCCTAAGGCTAAAGCTGGAGATGCTGAGAACCAGCCTGAGCTAGAGGGTGGACAGGGAGGTCTTCACACTAGAGCCCCAAATGAATTGTGGTACCTATGGACTTGAAGCCTTAGGAAAACATGACCAGGGGAGAAGGTGACAGTGGGCAGTGTCTAACCCTTTAGAAAGCCCTTGCACAAGAGTCCTTGGGGTCAACCTGTTTTGAAGATCCACCACATTGTTTAAATATGTGGGTTTTGGAGCCCTTCAGCCTCTTCTGTACTCTTTAAAAAAAAATGAGAGGGAATTACCATGGGATATATTTTATAATCATGGAAAATGTTAATAAAAATTTTTAATTAAAAAAAAATGAGAGTGAGAGAAAGAAGCAGAGAGAGAGAGAGAGAAAGAGAGGGAAGGAGGAAGAGAGAATGGGCGCACCAGGGCCTCCAACTGCTGCAAATGAATTCCAGACTCATGCATCACTTTGTGCATCAGGCTTACATGGGTCCTGGGGAATTGAACCTGGGTCCTTTGGCTTTGCAGGCAAGTGACTTAACCACTAAGTCATTTCTCCAGCCCTCAACTATATTCTTCACAGGAGACAGGCCAGGAAGACTGGTATCTTGATTCTGTCAGAGGGGAGGGAAGGGTATGTAGTAGTTTCAAAGACTTGAGTGAGGGCCCTTGTAGTGGACAGTGAAGGTAAGATGAAAAAATCGTTAAAGAGGAGCAAGACAAGGAGAATCCTCTTCAGCCCAGTGTGGTGGCACACACCTTTAATCCCAGCACTCACTCTGTAGCCCAGGCTGGTCCTGAACTCACAGCTCTCTTCTACCTCAGCCTCCCAAAGGCTGGGATTAAAAAAGCGAGCCACCACATCTGCTCTTTTTGAAGAGGATTACTTTATTTATTTATTTATTTATTTATTATTTATTATTATTGGTTTTTTAAGGTTTCGAGGTAGGATCTCACTGTAGCCCAGGCTGACCTGGCATTAACTATGTCGTCTCAGGCTGGCCTCAAATTCACAGCAATCAAGTGCTGCAATTAAAGGTGTGCACCACCAACCCTGACAGACAGAGAAAATGGGCACACCAGGACCTCTAGCCCCATGTGCCATTTTGTGCATCTGGCTTTTATGGAGATACTGGGGAATTGAATTCTGCTTGTTAGGCTTTAAGCAAGCCCCTTAACCACTGAGCAATCTCTTAATTACTTTTTACTTTAAGTACTTTAATGGGCTGGTGGCAGGAATGCTAAACATGTGCTTTACCACTGATCTCTACTCCTTACTACTTAGTGGTTTTTAATGTCCAGTAGTATTATCCCATGATGACAAACTTTTTATATTTGGTTCTTTAAAAGACCTTTCAATACACATTTGGACATTCTATTTATTTCTATACTAAGAAACAGAAAATAAATAATCAGACAAGAAAAAACCTCCAGAAATGGTGAAGGAAGAGGAGAACTGTCCTTTCCTAGCAAGGCCAATGTCAATATAACATCAAAGGAGAACAAAGGGATGGTCAACTTTCCTGGAGAGTAAAGGCTTTGAGAATTTATTTGAACTTGTTGAACTTGCTTTCTAGAGTATCTCTTTAGCTGTGAGGATAATTGTGTGACTAGCAGACTGACATTTGAGGAAACTGAATTAAGGGCAGGCCATGACATAATAGTTCCTCCTATGGGAGCCTGTGTCTCTCCTCCCAATAAATAATAAAGTATGATAGTCCTAAATGCATGTGTTTCCCCTAAGAGGTCTTCCACTTCCTAGTTTGGCTGTTGGTCAAAGACAGTCACAAACACTAGTGGGGCATGGTAGCGCACGCCTTTAATCCCAGCACTCGGGAGGCAGAGGTAGGAGGATCACAGTGAGTTCAAGGCCACCCTGAGACTACATAGTGAATTCCAGGTCAGCCTGAGCTAAAGTGAGACCCTACCTTGAAAGACAAAAAACAAAAAGAAAAAAAAAAGACAAAAAAAGACAGTCACACTGGCAAGAAGTGGAATTCCCACATTCCGCAGGTAGAAAGCACATGGGCTTCTAACTTCTCTATGGTCTTTTCTAGGTGGGGACCCTGGATTCCCTTGTTGGCCTCTCTGATGAGTTGGGGAAACTTGATACCTTTGCTGAAAGGTAAAATAGTTCTTATTTACTACATACAAGTAAGAATTTGACATTGTTGACAGAGGACACAGTGTTCCTGCTTTGGCCACGCCAAAGTATGGGGCTTGTCTAAATGTGGTATTAGCCATCAGCAAAATGATCAAGTGGGTTCACCTGGGAGTCTGAGGTCAACAGTGCTGGGTCCTTTGTTTCGTTTGTTGAAGGGAAGTTTTTTTGTTTGGTTTTGTATTTTGCTTTTCAAGGTAGGGTTTCACTTTAGTCCAGGCTGACCTGGAATTCACTATGTAGTCTCTGGGTGGCCTTGAACTCACAGCGATCCTCCTACTTCTGCCTCCCTAGTGCCAGGGATAAAGGCATGCACCACCACGCCCAGCTTGGTTTTTTTTTGTTGTTGTTGTTGTTGTTTGTTTTGATAAGGTCTCACTAAGTTGCTCAGGTTGGCCTTGAACTTCTTTTTTTTGTTTTTTTTTTTGTTTTTTTTTATTTGAGAGCGACAGACAGAGAGAGACAGATAGAGGGAGAGAGAGAGAATGGGCACGCCAGGGCTTCCAGCCTCTGCAAACGAACTCCAGACGTGTGCACCCCCTTGTGCATCTGGCTAACATGGGACCTGGGGAACCGAACCTCGAACCGGGGTCCTCAGGCTTCACAGGCAAGCGCTTAACCGCTAAGCCATCTCTCCAGCCCGGCCTTGAACTTCTTATGTAGCAACCATATGAACCTCAGCCTCCCAAGTGCTAGGATTTACAGGGTGTGACACCATGCCTGCTTAAGTTTGTTTTTCAGTAATGTGTTGTCATATGAGAAAACACAAAGTAAAAAAAGAAAAAGGATGCAGAGTGAAAATTGTTTCTTTTGGTATGTTTGCCTCTTTCCTGTTCTCATTTCCTTTCTTTTGAGGCTTTGTTACCATAATTTTCTAGAGGAGGTAGCCTAACCCAGTGCAATCATATGTATATAATAACGTTGCTGGATGAAGTGACACATGCCAGGAGTTCCAGCACTCAGGAGGCGGAGGTCACAGAATTAATTACCTGAGTTCATGAGTTCAACACTAGCCTGTTCAACATAGCAAGATCCTGTCTCAAAAACAAAAGCAGCCAGGTGTGGAGGCCCATGCCTTTAATCACAGTGCTCAGGGAGGCAAAGGTAGAAGAATCACTGAGTTTAAGGTCAGTCTGGGACAAGTGAGTGCTAGGTCAGCCTGGGCTAGAGTGACATGACCCTACCTTGGAAAAATAAAAAAGCAAAAGCAAACCAGGTATGATGGAGTATTCCTGGAATCCCAGCACTTGGGGGGTAAAGGAAGGATGATCAGGAGTTCAGGGTCAACCTGGGTTACATAGAAAGTTTGGGGCCATTCTTGGCTACATAATACTTTGTCTCAAAATAAATAAGCATATAAAAACAAAAGTAGAGGGGGGGGGGCTTAGTGGATAAGATGTTTGCCTGCAGAGCCAAAGGACCCAGGTTCAGTTCCCCAGGACCCACATTAGCCAGGTGCACAAGGGGATGCATGTGTCTGGAGTTTGTTTGCAGTGGTTGGAGGCCTTGGCACACCCATTCTCTCTCTCTGTCTTCTCACTCTCCCTCCCCCTCTCCTTCTTTCTCTATCAAATAAATATTAAATAAAAATAAAACATTAAAAAAAAATCTTAAAAATAATTTTATGCAAATGAGTATAAATCTTGCTATTTGGGTTTAATAACATATCTCCATGGTAGTTTCATCCCACAGCTGTCTTGTTTTTTTTCTGCTGTATTGCCTTGAATAGATGTGTCCTATTTGCTTCATTTCTCTGTTGTTGGATGCTTAAGCTTTCTTGTCTTGGGCTGTTGTAGAAAGTGCAATGACATTGCTGGAGAGGTGGCTCAGCAGTTAAGGCGATTACCCATAAAGCCTAATGACCTGGGTTCCATTCCCAGCACCCATATAAGCCAGTTGCATAAGGTGGAACATGCATATGGAGTTTGTTTATAGTGGCTAGAGGCTCTGGCACTCCCATACTCACTCCCTGTCTCTGTCTGTATCTCTCTGCTTGCACATAAATAAATAAAAATTAATTTTTTATGAAGGAAGGGATTTATTGAAGCTTACAGATCCAGGGGAAATTCCATAATGGCAGAAGAAGCTGGCCTGCTTTCACAGGACCAAACACAGACAGAGAAGCACAAGCCTAAAAGTCAAAAGCACACTTCAGGAACTCCAGCTAGGCACACTTTGCATATCTTTAGATTGAAATCTCAAACCCACCACCACACCTTAAGATCTGCCCAGTGACACTGCCATCAGCCAGGTGACTGCAGATGCAAAGTACAAACTAATAAAACAATGAATATATTGGGGGTCATCTATTCAAACTACCATATTCCACCCCTGGCCCCCAATAGATTCATGACCATCACATATTGTAAATTGTACTCAGTTCAATTTCAATGGTCCCCACAGTGTTGACCAATTTAAGATAGTAAGTCCTGTAAAATCAAGGCACAGAGTAAACATTTTTTTCAACTGGTATAATGTATAGCAAGAAGAGACTAAAACGGTGCAAACTCAACCACAATCAAACTTCTGCAGTTCAAATTCAATATAACCAGAGGCTGATGTCTGCAGATTTTCCAGTTCTGCCCCTCCAGATGGGCAGAGTAGCCAGGGAACACTTCCTTCAATCCCAGGCCAACTGCACGCTCCATGGTAGCCCTTGCACAGTCCTGGTATATCTAAAACATCTTCGGGTCTCCATGCAAACAATGGTCCATCTTCCAAAGGCAATTCAACCAAAAATTATTATTTTTTTTTTTTTGGTTTTCTGAAGTAGGGTCTCACTCTAGCCCAGGCTGACCTGGAATTCACTATGGAGTCTCAGGGTGGCCTCGAACTCATGGTGATCCTCCTACCTCTGCCTCCCAAGTGCTGGGATTAAAGGCGTTTGCCACCATGCCCGGCGATGATACATATTTTTAATCCCAGCACTTAGGAGGCAGAGGTAGGAGGTTTGCCATGAGTTTGGGGCTACTCTGAGACTACTGAAGTGAATTCTACTTCAGCCTGGGCAAAAGTGAGACCCTATCTTGAAAAACAAAACAAACAAACAGAAAAAAACCAAAAAGATGGAGATGGTGAGATTGAGGAAGACACCCAGCATTGACCTCTGGCCATACATAATCCCCCCCATACACACACACACGTTCATACACATGAGTATAGCTCAATAGCAGAGCTTTCTCCTAGCCTACGCAATACTTTGAGTTTGCCCCCAGCACTGCCTATGATGAGAAAGCATCCTGAGGACCAGGTTGTGTGCCTGCTGGCCCCATGTCAGGTCTCAGAGCAGCTTCCAGATCCCTCCTCAGAGGGCTGGTTTTCTGGGCCTTTTATGACTACCCATTGCCAAATTTTAGGGATTGTAGTGAACATGCTTTGAGTGTTTCTAATCTGCAGATGGGTACCATAGCCTCAGAGTTGGATTTTCTGTATGCTGTGGTTGTTTACCCCCCACCTGCCCAAGAATAGCAAGAATCCTTGGTTCACAGCCTTTTGCTCTTAAGTGGAATATTAGCCTACTAGAATATGAAGGCAGCCCTTGCCAACTTGTACAGCCTGTCTTCTCCACTTTCCAGGATGAATGAAGAACAGGAAAACAGTGTGAAGTTGGTATCAAGTCTCACCCAGGAAAAAGTCATGGGGTCTTTTTTTCTGAGGCTGCTCTGACAGGGTCTAGCTGGGAGGACAGCTCCTGGTCAGATAGTCAAATCAAATGGTCTTGAATGGAGGCAAGGAGCCTTTGAGGGTAGCCCTCTGCTGTAGGCTGGTATGTGTACCTTCAGTTCTCTCTGGCAGACAACAGCCAGAGTATAGACATTGGCCAGTGAAGTGTGAGCCATTCCCTTCTGGCTAAGGGAAATGGCAGCATTTTAGCATTTCCTTTCTCTGGACCTGTCCTTGCTACCACTTGGCAGCCCTACTGCGAGCTCTTTAATGTCATTCTTTTATTATTATTATTTATTTTATTTATTTGGGCCAGAGAGAAAGAAGCAGATAGACAGAGAGAATGAGCACGCCAGGGCCTTTAGCTTCTGCAAAGGAACTGCAGACACATGCTCCACCTTGTGCATCTAGCTTACGTGGGTCCTGGGGAATCGAACCTTTGGCTTTTGAGGCAAGTGCCTTGACAGCTAAGCCATCCCTCTAGTCCTTTAATGTCATTCTTACTCAACAAAGCCCCTCTAGCTCTGGAACTTTGTGTGGCTGCCCTATTATTACTTCTACTTTATTTTGTTTACTCCCCCCCCCCAGCAGTGTTTTGTTCTATGTAGATATTAATTACAGAAATCTCCTTTCATGCTGGTGTAACACATGTTGAGAAATGCATGTGCAAGCATGCTTAAGGCTACAGTTGTGAAACATAGAAGCTATATACATTAAGCTGCTAGGTGCAGTAAGAATGAAAATGGCTTTGAATTGTTTTGGTTTTCCTTGCACATGTGGATTCCCAAGTGCTTTCAGAAAAACAGTGTGGCTTGAACAACACCAAGAACCTTACTTTTAGTTTCCATCTAGTTCAATAGGCGTCTTGTCTGAGGAGTTCCTATTGGAGCCTGGAGTGAAAGAGTGAATTGTAGTTCTTTGAAATGGTCTCGCCAGTTCTCTGCAAAGTACTCAAGTGTTACTAGATAAATAAATGCTAGCTGACTTGTAACCGTGCAGCGTGAACCTGTCAGCACTGCTTCTGCCCAGGAGAACAGAGAAGGGACCAGACTTTTCAAGGTGTATGGTTTCCATAGCCTTTTATTATTTATTTACTGGGGCATGGGAGTGTTTTTCCATGTAGCTTAAGGCAGCTTTTGTTTATGAGAGTTTTTCCATTATTTTTAAATTTATTATTTCATGCTGCCTGTGGTCTCTTATTCTGTAACCCACACACAAATAAGAAACACATGGATTTTATTTTATTTTATTTTTAATTTTTAAATTTTTATTAACATTTTCCATGATTATAAAAAAATATCCCATAGTAATTCCCTCCCTCCCCCCTGACACTTTCCCCTTTGAAATTCCATTCTCCATCATATTACCTCCCCATCTCAATCATTGTACTTACATATATACAATATCAACCTATTAAGTATCCTCCTCCCTTCCTTTCTCTTCTCCTTTTTAACTTACTGGCCTCTGCTACTAAGTATTTTCATTCTCACGCAGAGGCCCAATCATCTGTAGCTAGGATCCACATATGAGGGAGAACATGTGGCACTTGGCTTTCTGGGCCTGGGTTACCTCACTTAGTATAATCCTTTCCAGATCCACCCATTTTTCTGCAAATTTCATAACTTCATTTTTCTTTGCCGCTGAGTAGAACTCTATTGTATAAATGTTCCATATCTTCATTATCCACTCATCAGTTGAGGGACAGCTAGGCTGGTTCCATTTCCCAGCTATTATAAATTGAGCAGTAATGAACATGGTTGAGCACATACTTCTAAGGAAATGAGATGAGTCCTTATGATATATGCCTAGGAGTGCTATAGCTGGGTCATATGGTAGATCAATCTTTAGCTGTTTTAGGAACCTCCACACTGATTTCCACAATGGCTGGACCAGATTGCATTCCCACCAGCAGTATAGAAGGGTTCCTGTTTTTCCACATCCCCCCAACATTTATGATCATTTGTTTCATGATGGTGGCCAATCTGACAGGAGTGAGATGGAATCTCAGTGTAGTTTTAATCTGCATTTCCCTGATGACTAGTGACGTAGAACATTTTTTTAGATGCTTATATGCCATTCATATTTCTTCCTTTGAGAATGCTCTATTTAGCTCCATAGCCCATTTTTTGATTGGCTTGTTTGATTCCTTATTATTTAACTTTTTGAGTTCTTTGTATATTCTAGATATTAATCCTCTATCAGATATATAGCTGGCGAAGATTTTTTCCCATTCTGTAGGTTGCCTCTTTGCTTTATTCACTGTGTCCTTTGCAGTGCAAAATCTTTGTAATTTCATGAGGTCCCAGTGATTAATCTGTGGTTTTATTGCCTGAGCAATTGGGGTTGTATTCAGAAAGTCTTTGCCAAGACCAATATGTTGAAGGGTTTCCCCTACTTTTTCCTCTAGCAGTTTCAGAGGGATTTTATTTTTAAATGTAACTTCCTCTCCTTTTTTAAATGGTTGAGCCCTTCACAGCATCTTAGCCTGTCCTGCAGTTGAAAGATTACTTTTCACAGGTGCATGGCCACTCAGCTATACCTGGTGGGCTTCTCTGATCCGCTGTTTGCCACTCACCGCAGTGCATCGCCTGCCATGTGGAATGGCTGGTGGCTTTCCTTTCCCACGTGGTTCTGTGAAGCTCTCTGAGGGCTGGCTGATTAAAGCTTTCATGCCTGAGCGAGGATTTCTGCTTGGTGATGTCAGAGAGTTCTCATCAAGATATTGTAAAGGGAAGCAGGCTAATGTTTTCCCTCCTTCTCTGGTCCTGTAAGAATTTGATTCTCAGTCTGGAGAAATGGCTTAGCAGTTACAGTGCTTGCCTGTGAAGCCCAAGGACCCAGGGTTGATTTCTTAGTACCCATATAAGCCAGGTGCACAAGATGGCTTATGTGTCTGGAGTTTTTTTTTTTTTTTTGCAGTGGGTAGAAGCCCTGACATGCTCATTCTCTATCTGCCTCTCTCTCTCAAATAAATAAATAAAAATAAAATACTTTTAAAAAGTCTGAATGTGCCAGGCGGGGTGGTGCACACCTTTAATCCCAGCACTCAGGAGGCAGAGGTAGGAGGATCGCCGTGAGTTCGAGGCCACCCTGAGACTGCATAGTGAATTCCAGGCCACCCTGAGACTGCATAGTGAGTTCCAGGCCACCCTGAGACTGCATAGTGAATTTCAGGTCAGCCTGGGCTAGAGTGAGACCCTACCTTGAAGACCAAACAAACAAACAAACAAAAACAAAGTCTCAATGCAGACTTTGCTTCTCTGTGGACATGTCTTGAGATCCAGAGACCAGTCAACCAGTCAGCAACACAACTTGTTTGTGGTGTGTATGTTCTGGATCCTGCGATGTTGCTGGGAGTTCATCACTGTGCGGCTGTGCCCAGACACTCCGGAACCATTCAAGCCTTTCTCTTTGTTAGCACTCACCCCCTCCAGCTCCCCAGACACTTTTATCTACCTACTTCCGCCCCACTGCCTTCAGCTCTTCTGGTTCGATTCACCCTCCCTCAGTACCCCGTAGCTTCCCTCCTTCATGGCATTCACCACAGTGGATGGGACATTTTCTTTAGGAGGAGAGGTGTGATTTGATTAATGTCTTCCCTGCTAAAGTATAAAAGCTCCACAGGGCCAGTCTTTTGTTCACAGGTAGATCCCTAGCATCTATAACACCTCAAGCCTGGAATGACAGACAGGTAGATGCCCTGGAAGAAGGAATGGAAGGGGGAGTCTTGGACAAAATTAGAGCAGGATGGGCCCTCAGAGGCCCACTCTAACCCCACCTCTGTAGCCGCCATTCTGCTCCCTGCATCCATGGGACGAGACTCCTCCCCTCCAGCTACCTGGCTCTGCTCAGCACGGTGTCTTGCAGCCCCCCAGGGGCTGTGGACCACCGGACTGGGACTAGTCTGAATAGAAGTGTGTAAAGTATAAGATGACAGATTTTGTTCATATTTTATTTATTTATTTGAGAGCGACAGACACAGAGGGAAAGACAGATAGAGGGAGAAAGAGAGAATGGGCGAGCCAGGGCTTCCAGCCTCTGCAAACGAACTCCAGACGCGTGCGCCCCCTTGTGCATCTGGCTAACGTGGGACCTGGGGAACCGAGCCTCGAACCGGGGTCCTTTGGCTTCACAGGCAAGCACTTAACCACTAAGCCATCTCTCCAGCCCAGATGACAGATTTTGAAGACTTGAACAAGAAAGGGAATTTCAAGTATCTTACATTTTAATTCTGATTGCCTATTTAGATGATATTGTAATACAGAGTTAAGTAAAGTGTTATTTAAATTATTTTTAACCATTTTTACTCTTTGAAACCTCATGAATAGAAACTTCAATTCCCCATGTAGCTCATATTAGATTTCTGTGTCTAACACTAGGCTTGAACATATTGGTGGAGCCCTTTGATAATTTTATAAAATGCACATTGGTACTCGGTGGATCTTGATTAGGATTCTGCTTGTCTTACAAGCTCTCACTAACACAGTTGCTGGCCTGCAGTTCACCCTTGGCCCACCAAGGTCAAGTCCTTCGGAGTTGACCTAGAGTCTTGTACATGAGAGGTAAATGTTCCACCGCTGAGCTGTACCTCCAGCTTTTTACTAGGTGACAGAATCTTACTAAATTGCCTGCTCTCACCTTGAACTCAGTCTGTGGCCCAGGCAGGCCTTGAATTTGCTTCAGCCTTCCTCACCCTCCCAAGTTGCTGAGATAACAGGGCTGTGCCATCAGCAAGGTTAAATACTTGAACTAGAAGGCTCTAAGACCTAAGTGTGTACCCGAATTATCTGGAAGGTTTATTAAACTATGCATACTGGGCTCCACTCCCAGATAGGGCCTGAGAATCTTCATTCCATGGGTTGGCAAGTCATGGTGATAATGCTGCTCCTGCTCATGGTAGTGGGGCGATGGGCAGTGTTTCCTCAAGGTTTAAAATATGTCATAGTGACATGTTCATACTTAGGAGTAAGTTCCTTGGTAATAGTCAGAAAATTTTCAGTGCCAACCTAATCAACACTTGCTCTGAAGGTTGTTTTTAAAGGAGAGTATCATGCAGGTTGCCTATATTATATGCGTGTGTGTGTGTGTGTGTGTGTGTGTGTATTTTGTTTTTAAGGTAGAGTGTCAGGCTAGCGCAGGCTGACCTGGAACTTGCTCTATAGCTTAGGTGTCTCAAACTCATGGTGATCCTCCTTCCTCCATCTCCCAAGTGCTGGAATTAAAAGCAGGAGCCACCGTACTGTTTCTTCCCTGATGTATATAGTGCACACACTTCTGCCCCTGCTGGACACATGTTCCATTTGTTTGTTTGTGTCTGATTATTATTTTTTCCCAGGTTGCCCTTACGCTTACTATGCAGCCAATGGCCTTGAACTCCTGATCCTCTTTGCCTCTAATTCCTGAGTGCTGGGGTTACAGGTGTATACTGCTATGCCCTTTTCTGCTCTGCTAGATACACAAAACCTGTGCTGGCTCCGATTCCATTGAGGACATCCCTTTGTCATTCTCTTCTGCCTCTGTGTATACTGCATCCTGTCTTCCTGCATCATCTGACACTTGTCATTTCTCTATTTTGGTGATACCATTTATTGGTAGATGAGGATATTGACATCCAAGGGTGTATGTCACTTGTGCAAGAACATATAGTGGCCAAGTTTGTCAGGCCTTAGCCTATTCATCCTACCAGTGGCCTGATGAGGTTGTCCCTCAAACTTGGGCTGATCCTCCTGCTTCTGCCTCCCCAGTACTGGAATACACGTGCAGTCTTTTGTGCCTGCTTTAATAGGCTTTTCCTGGTGTTGACTACTCTTCTATTTTGTGGACAAAGTAAAGTTGTTTAACCATTCACCTGTTGTGGAATATCTAGATTTTTTTTTTTTTGTTATTAATGTTGTCAAGAACTCTCATGTCTGATCTTTGTATTACCATACATTTCCATCTCTCTGGGGTCAGTGCCTACCTGGTCCTGAGTAGTTGGAGCATGGGTGCCCATGGCCCGTTAGCTCTCAGTAATTACCCTGTGGGATGGCCATGGCTCAGAGGAAGGCCACTGCGTGCACTGACTGGGTACAGGGAAGGGCCTTAGCCAAGGCCTCCGCTTGGCCTTGCAGCTTTGGTTTGTGCTCACAGGGCATTGTGAGGGTTTATGTTGGACAAGAAATAAATGTCCATTCTTTGAAAGGTTCACATTCTAGGATGTGAGGGAAGAGTTAATCTCAACACCAGGTGACACATGCATGACACAGGAGTGGTTGGGAACTGAATGGCTCTGAGGAGCATTGATTGGTCTGACATCCTGGGCCACCTGGGAAGACAGTGGACTAGACAGCCAGTGCTGCTGGGTCTCTGTGACACCCTGGGGTATTTCCTGGAGCTGGTATAGTAGAATGAGTAACTCTTCAGACAACTCTCCCCCCATCCCCTATATTAGAGATTGAGGGCCTCCCACATGCTAGGCAAGCACTCTACCATCGTGCTAAATCTGCAGCACCTGGATCCCGGGTATCTCTTTGTTGAGGGCCTGGATGGAGAAGGCAGCATTCTCAGTGTGTTTTATGATTATGATGGAGGGAGGTCTCAGGGGTAAGCTCATGAGGGCAGCAAGTGAGCGTCTGTTTGCGCACTTCTGTCTCTGACATTGCAAAGCCCTCTCTCCAGCCCTCACACTGCTTGCTCTGTCACTGGTACCAGGTACAGTTTTGTTGCGTGCCAGAGGTACCATGCATTGGGAGTGTTAGCCAAGACTGTGCTGGATTTGTTAGCAGAAGGGGTCCCCGGACCATGACCAAGGTGAGTAGCATCTAAGTGGCTTCAGATATCCCAGGTGGGTCCCCAAGACTGGCTGTAGATGGCTAGGGTGTGGGTAGGGTGGTAAAAGATGAAGATGGACAAGCAGGGGCATCCTTGTAAACTCCACCAAAGCGTTTGCAATTAATTTGTGAACATTGTGAGAAACCACTTACATAGTTTAGGCAGTGCAATGACATGCTACGTGTGTATCTTTAGTGTGTTCCCCTGGCTGCCGTGGGAAGGGTGGATGGGAGAGGTCAGCTTGCAATCAACAGGCAAATCAGAGAAAGATGACATGGCTGTCTAGCATAGTGACCCAAGGCACAGTTTGGGTGGTATTTGCCTCCTTCCCTCCCTCCTTCCTCCCTCTCTCCCTCCATTCTTCCTCCTCTCTTCTTTCTCCTTTCCATATTGGGGATTTAACCCAGAACCTTGAGTATGCTTAGACAAGAACTCTACCACTGAGCTAGATATATACTCCCGGGCCTTTTGTTTATTTGTATGCGTGTGGGCACATGTGTGTGCCTGTGAGGTCAGCCTTGGTGTGTTCCCCAATCACTCTCCACCATACTTATTGAGACAGCGCCTCTCATTGAACCTCGCAAGAGCCTTTTGATTCAACTAGCATAGCTAGCCAGTTTGCCCCGAGCACTGGAATTACAGTTGCACACCACCACACCCAGCATTTGTGCAGGTGCTAGGGATCTGAACTCATGTCCTCATGATTGCATGGCACGTAGCTTACCGACTGAGCTGTTTTCCCCAGGAGCCCACCCAGACCTTTTCTTGCTCAATTGCCCAAACTTGCAGTCAGCCTCTGCCCCCTGAGCAGCAGGGCTTGCAAGCCGGTGCTTCCGTGCACAGCTAGGTTTAGGGTAACTATAAAGAACAGTAGCAATGAGGGAAAGGAAGGGCTCCAGGTGACGGGGACAATTGGGGCTGACATCCAGCCTAAAGAACCCCCATAGTCCCTGGCAGTTCTGTGCAGGCTGGAGCTCCACGCATGAAGCCACAGGGAAAGGGGTACAGGCCACAGTTTGAAAATTTGAAATATAACTCACATACTGTGTATGCATACTTTTAACGTGTATCACCCATCAGTTTCCAGTATTCTTACAAAGCAGTGCCATCATTAGTATCATCTGATTCCAGCTGATAGAGATTTGGGAATTAACATCTCCTGGAGGGAGTGTATTGCTGGGGGTGGACTTAAGGGTGTTATAGCCAGTTTCCCCATACCAGTGTTTGACACACTCTCCTGTTGCTATTGTCCACCTTGTGTTGGCCAGTGGGTGAGGTCCACCCTCTGATCATGCCATCGTTTTCCCCTGCCATCGTGGAGCTTCCCTGTAAGCCAAAATAAATCTTTTCCCCAAAAGCTGCTCTCAGTTGGGTGATTTCTGCCAGCAATGTGAACCTGACTGCAATGCAATCTCTCTCTCTCTCTCATAAAAAAAAAAAAAAAAATGCTGTATTAGCTAGGTGTGTGGCTCATGGCTATAATCTTAGCACTTGGGAAGCTGAGTCAAGAGGATTGCAACAAGGTCAAGGTCATCTTAAGCTGCTTAGTGAGTTCCAGACCAGCTTGGTCTAGAGTAAGGCTGTTTTAAAACAAACAAAAATAATGCTGTTATTAATAATTTGTTGGGTGTCGTGGTACACGCCTTTAATCTCAGCATCTGGGAGGCTGATCATGTAAGTTCGAGGGCTATTCAAGTGAATTCCAGATCAGCCTAGTCTAGAGTGAGACCCTATCTAGAAAAAACCAAAAATCGAGTTTATTGCTCTTAAGTTAAGGCAGGGACAGAGCTGGCCTAGAGGGCTTGGCTTACTCTGGTCAGCCACTGGGCATGTCCTCACCTTTCCTGGTTCTCCAGAGGTCGGTCCTTTTGCCACTCCAAGCATTACTTTGGGTTCAGAATCTATTACAGCTACTTCTTAGTCATGACTCTGAAGTGAAGTGATGCCAATGTGCTTTGTTCTGTTTTTGAGACAAGGCCTCATGATGCAGCCCAAGTGCTATGCTTGAAGGTATGCACCACCACACCTGCTCCTTGCTTGCCTGCCTGCCTGCTTGCTTGCTTGCTTGCTTTTTTTTTTTTTTTTTTTTTTTTTGGTGTGTATGGGTTTTGTTTTTCTAGGTAGGGTTTGGCTGACCTGGAATTCACTGTGTAGTCTCAGTCTGGCCTCGAACTAATGGTGATTCTCCTACCTCTGCATCCTGAGTGCTGGGATTAAAGGCATCACCACCATGCCTGGCTCCCTTATTTCATTTCTCTATGGTGAAAAATACTTCATTGTGTTATGATGGACTCACTGAATATGTTAACTGTCTTTGCTTTTTTTTAGGTATTCTCCATCTTTAACATCTCCGCATAACTCTTTGTCTGTATTTCTGATTACCCTGAAGTTGCACCTGGATTTGATTTCAAGGACTTAGAGACAGATAAGCTGTTTGTACATATTGCTAAACTGTTCCTCTGAGGTTGGGACAGGGGCTCTTTCCTCATACACTTGTGAGTTAAGAGCCTTTAAGAGACTTTACCCATTTACCCAGCAAAAGGAGGAGGGTGTGTAATTGTTTTCAATGTGTCTTTCTTGGATTCCCAGCCAGATTAAACATTTTCAAGTGCCTGTCAGTATTTGTGGTTCCGTTTTCACGCTTTGCTTGTTTCTAGCCTTTGCTCTTACTGCCCCTGGACATTGTCCTGAAGTTCCCTTTACCTTCTATGTCCTGGAGCCCAGCTCAAGGGGAGCAAGTCCCTGCATTTGGGCATAGTGGTTGGGCTACTTGGTGACCTGACTTTTTGGCAAAGTCTCCAGAACTTAAATACATATTTGCTGACCCTTTACTGACCAGCTGCTTGGCAGGGAGGTGGTACCCAGTTCTAAGAGGTCATGGGACCCCAGAGTGTTTTACTCCAGTCTGGAGCTGAGTTCAGATTGAGGAGCCCTCCTTACCAGTGCCTCCTGTGGGCATGCTCAGTGTAGATGGACTTGTTATTATTGTTTTGTTTTTGTTCTTTGAAGCAGGGTCACAACGTATACAAGGCTGGCCTCAAGCTTGCAATGTTCAAGGATATCCTTGACCTCCAGATTCTCTTGTTTCTCCCTTCCAAGTGCTGGGATTATAGATGTGCAGCCACCATGCTCACCTTTAAATTGGTTATGCAAAGAGGGCCAAAATTTTTACTCTGCTGGGCAAGTCAATGTCAGCTTGCTAAAGAGAATTCTATTTTGAATAACAAAGGCAGTTTTCTGAAGTGGTTCTATAAATGGCATGCAAGCAAAAATCTCCCCAAAGATTTGTTGTTCTGTTTTATTTTTTTTTCAAGGTAGGATCTCACTCTAGCCTAGGCTGATCTGGCTGGAACTCACTCTGTAGTCCCAGGCTGGCCTTGAACTCACAGTGGCCCTTCTACCTCTGCCTCCTAAGTGTGAAGACTAAAGGCATGCACCACCATGCTTCACAAATATTTATTTAATTTTAATTTTTTTGGGGGGGGTTTCAAGGCAGAGTCTTGCTCTAGCCCAGGCTGACCTGGAATTCACTGTGTAGTCTCAGGGTGGCCTCAAACTCACAGCGATCCTCCTACCTCTGCCTCCCGGGTGCTGGGATTGAAGGTGTATGCTAACACACCTGGCTTTTTGACAAATGTTTAAATATTTTATTTATTTATTTGCAAGTAGAGAGGCACAGAAAAGAGAGACTGAAAGAGAGAATGGGCATGCAGGGTGTCTAGTAACTGCAAACGAACTCCAAATGCACATACCACTTTGTGCATTTGGTTTTATGTGGGTACTGGGCAATTGAACCTAGGTCCTTTGGCTTTGCGGGGAAATGTCTTATGCTGAGCCATCTCCAGTCTCCCCATCACCCCACCCCATTCCTGCTGTAAGGTTTTTGTGAAGCAGGGGCTTACTCTAGCCCAGGCTGATATATAAACTCACTCTGTAGTCAACTTTTTGACTGCCTGGCCTAAAATTTTTGTTTATTTTTCTTCTTAGTTTTTTCAAGGTAGGGTCTCACTATAGCACCGATCCTCCTACCTTGCCCTCCCAGAAGCAGGTGAAGTTTAAAGCAAGGTGTGTCAGTGCCTAGAGCCCCCTAGAGTGAGGAAACTTTCTAGAAGCCTTACTGAACCTTTGTTTGGATGGAAAGCAGTCACTTAATGGATCTCTGGTTACCTTTTCCTGATGACGTGGAGGCTGCTTGAATTCATTGTCACTTGGCAGAAATGGAGACAGAGAGACAAAGGCCTGGGTGAGGTGCCCAGAGGCCCCATGAGTCACCTGTCACATGTCCCACCCTCTGTGGAAGGTTCGGGCTTCTTAGACATGCCACTCCTCACATATGGCTTCTCCCATCTGGCTGTGCTGACAACGTTGAGCAGGTGTGGGACTTTGGGTTATCCTCAGGGTCATTTAGTTGCCTTCAGTGGAGACTGGCATGAAGCCTCTACCTTCCTACTCATAAGCAGGGTCTGCTAAGGCAATAGGACCCCACTTGGCAGGAATTTCTTGGCCTGCAGTTGCAGGAGCAGGGGAAACAGATCTCTTCCCTCAAGTCCAAGAGCAGGAGGAGAAGTTTCCTTCCTTTAGTACATACTCGACTACAGGCAAGTTGCTTTGGCTTCTTGCCTGTCCCCCTTCTCTGCCTCTGGGTTTCCCAGTGCTACTTGCCCAGCTGCTTTCCCTGTCCTCACATCTGAGTGCCCCTTCCTCTCTCTCTCTCTCTGGGGCTTCCCCATGACTACCAAGGTGGGGGCTCTGCTCAAAAGGAGTGCTCTTTTCTGCTCCTTAAACTGCTTGGTTGAACAAATCACCATTATTGGAATTTTCAACTTTTTTAAAAAAAGTTTTTAAAAATATTTTACATATTTATTTATAAGCACAGAGAGAGAGAGGGAGGAAGACATAGAGAGAACACAGAGAGAGGATGGATAAGCTAGGGCCTCCAGCCACTGAAAATGAACTCCAGATGCATGTGCCCTCTTTGTGCATCTGGCTTTATGTGGGTACTGGGGAATCATCTGGTACGTTAGGTAAGTGTTGTCTTAACTGCTGAGCCACCTCTCTCTCCAGCCCCATTTTCAACTTTTACTTTTTTTGAAATATAGTATGTATTTCACGCTCACAATACATTGTAATTCTTAGAGCAAATTTTCATGAGAAATTTTTTCTTTTTCTTTCTTTTTTCTTTTTTGGTTTACCAAGGTAGGGTCTCACTCTAGCTCAGGTTGACCTGGAATTCACTATGTAGCCTCAGGGTGGCCTTGAACTCACGGCGATCCTCCTACCTCTGCCTCCCTAGCGCTGCAATTAAAGGTGTGCGTCACAACGCCTGGTGAGAAATTCCTTTATTTTATTTTATTTCTGGAGTTCTTTTTTAATTTTAATTTAATTTTTATTGACAGCTTCCATAATTATAAACAATATCTCATGGTAATCCCCTCCCTCCCACCCCAGCTTTCCCCTTTGAAACTCCATTCGCCATCATATCCCATTGCCCTCTCAATCAGTCTTTCTTTTATTTTGATGTCATGATGGTCTTGTGTAGGTAGTGTCAGGCACTATTAGGTCATGGATATCCAGGCCATTTTGTGTCTGGAGGAGCACATTGTAAGGAGTCCTGCCCTTCCTTTGGCTCTTACATTCTTTCTGCCTCCTCTTCCACAGTGGACCCTGAGCCTTGGAAGGTGTGAAAGAGATATTGCAGTGCTGAGCACTCCTCTGTCACTTCTTCTCAGCAACCATGGTGCCTTCTGAATCATCCCAAGGTCACTGCCACCCGAAAAGAGAAGCTTCTCTAACCAAAAATGAGAGTAGCATTAACATACGGTATG